>NC_056726.1:974949234-975085960 GCF_019279795.1 Protopterus annectens | reverse complement strand
TAGCATGTACAGGCAAGGTTTCCTAGCTGTATCCGACAGCCATTTTGCCACCACGAGGTGCATCAGTGCGACATTACTGATCCAGTCAGTTGATACTACATCTACCATGCGGCCATCACACCATATATGATAGAGATGACATGTGCAGCTTTGATGATAGGGTTGCATGGTATGGCGGGAGTATGTCACATGTATGGCACAGGGATCTGTCCAGCATGTGGCGATCCTAGTAGTAGGACGGTGGCTGTCCATGACGTATGTCTTTCAGATCAGGATATGGACATGTAGCATGTCCAACATCATAGTGTAGCACATGTCTTTATACAAGGTAGACAGCATGCTGCATAGTGGAGGTGAGGATTGTGAAGGCTGGTATCGCCCATCCACGCATGGCCAATACCCCTTAAAGGTGATATGTGATCCAATATTGGTCACCCGAGTGCAGTGTATGCCTGTCCAATGATCTCCATGCTCATGGATGGCACCCTGTCATGACATGGGTACCTCGTATGACTACCTACGAGGCCTGGAGATGTCACCAACTCAGGGAGGTGAACTGCACAGCACCATCCCTTACACAGTGTCCATAATGTTGACCGCAGCCTAGGTGGTAGTTAATGGGTACAGCGATATTCACCTAGCGGTGACAATACTGATATCATCCATCAGAATATGCACATATGTCACACACCTCACCCACAAAGCCCATTCTGTATGTTGTTCACAACACTGAGACAGCTATTGCTCATAAGTCATGGCCATTCACATCCTTACATACACAGATGCCTCACATTTGTCTGTGTGGTATGGGCTACAATGAGGGTGGAGTACAACACATTAACCCTGTTTTACTGTAGCTGGTACTGGTGTGATATGCACATGTCACTCTGGCATCTTTTGTAGTGTTGATTCTGTCAACAGGCCACTGGTAGAACACTCCTGTGACATACAAAGGTATATGTAGTCAAACATCCGTACTGTCATGTACATCTGTACTGCTAACATCTACATTGATAATGGTTCATGGATTTGCAGACCATACTTAGCAGGGTTATAGTGCAGTGCCACCAATTATGACTGTCGTCACCACTTGTGGGTTGATATTATCCAACACCCTATCTGTATTGTATTTCCATGCCCAGCACTTGTTCAGAACTTGTGAGCACTTCATGAGCTACTGATTAATATAGCATCCATTCCACACCATTTCTCACAAGTACACTGTCTGCCCTTACATTTCCAGCTTGCTTACAGTACAACAGCTGTTGTACACACATAACTCACATATCTTGTGAGACATGGTTGTATATACAGACATGTCCAACTGTCACGTACCAATGCTATTGCCTGTCTATATGATGAATATGTCATACATGTGGCAAAAGAGCAATTGTCTCATGTACACAGTCAATGCTCACCTCCCAACATACGACACTACAGCCTGTGGGAGATGCACATATGCAGCCCTGCTGGGGGTAATGCTGTCACCAACCCTGACTGCACTTGACAATCATGTGGGGATGTGTAACATTCACAACACACCCCACTCATTACATAGTCTCACAAGATCTCCACCACCACAGGGCACACATATGAGCACAACTTGTGCAGTACCTCTCCATACTCTGTGTAGGCACCAAAGGCAGCCCCCATCACCAAACACAACACCAATAACTTATAGCCCACAGACTCATGTGTGCCCATCACATACAGCCAATAGAGTGTTATAACATACACAACACACCTGTCATAGGTGACTCTGTAGGCTGTCATACTGATGTTCCACTCAGCAGGCTACACAAGGCAATAGTCACTTACATCTTGCTGTTGGCTAACTGGTTCTGCAACATAACCTATGCACCCATGCCACATCTCACCAGGTACAATTTGACTGTTATTCTCCATGTTAGTGTGACTGCCCTGAGATGCAACTTCACAAACTACATGTGCAGGGACATGCAACAGCTCACCGGTCTTGTAGCCCTGAAGGTATGGACCAAGCCCTGGGGAGCATTATGCATTCATCCGGACCTGATACCACTGTACAATGACTGACTGTGTCATTTCAACAGTTGCCTATGCTTCTGCTGTCATTCCACAGGCATCTGGTATCTGCCCGCTTTGACTGACATGGTCAACAAAACATGATGCTTTGGCACAGAAGACCTGCACCTGTCAGCCCTGGGAGTACAGATAGCATGTAAGGCTCTTGCTGCTTCTATACTGCCTGCCTTGCACAGTTTCCAATAACATTCACCACCAGAACGGGAACAGGCAAGCAAAACATGGGGTCATGTGACGCACTGCTTGACATCTTCATCTCTGACGCACGCAAGCAAGGCACTCCTTATAATGGACCACTTCAATATCTCTGCAGTAACTGGGACCTGCCTCTAGGCTCTGCAGAGCACACCTGCAATGACAGGTTATACACAGATCATACCTTTTAGTCATGTAACCTGGACCGGCACACCAACGGCTGAGGTGTTCCCATATTCCACTATGTTGTACACACATCCTGGCTAGTTACTTAGCACAATGCATCAGAGGTGCTCCATGTGTAACTAACTGTGGCCAGAACTGCTATACACATTGTAACAAGCTACGGATTCAACAACATACCCCACGGTTACCAGACCTCATTTCTTGGTGTACTGGACAGTAGGGCTCAGACAGGTACTACTGATGTGAGACTGACACTACCCCTCACTTAACTGGGATAGCCACTCATGTACCGACACATTAGGCCAATGCTGTCCGGGATTCATAACCTCCAATCGGCTGGATCAACCCATACACACCACCTCCAAGACCAACAATATCCTTGACATGGGCACTACCAACATGTGACTGGTGTTCCACACCTGGGGTTATCCCCTCATTGGTGGATTCTGAACATATGCTATTCACCCTAGTTATCCACATCCCAGCACCACACCCTTTATGACATACACAGTACAAGAGTAAAACACCTACTACAGACGTCTTATGACAGCAGTAGTTAACGTCATGACACCCGTGCAGATGGACAATGCACATACAAATGCTGAAACATACCCCAGTGCACTTCATTAGCACTTACACGACTGCATGGATCATGCTATTCCACACAGAGCCATGATGGTACCCACCAGATAACGGACGCCACTCTGGGGGTCCAGTTCCATGGACATAATTTACAACAGGTGGAGGCTGTTGCAAAGTGGAGTACAATCCCATGGGTTGGGTGGCTCACTGGTCAGCCTCAATAGGGCTACAGGATCCCTCATCACATACTCCGAAACTAGCTACGTAAACATTACTGCAACACATTCCAGGGTGTACCACAAGGCATTATGGAGGTATGTCAGTAGTCAATGGCAATACCCACATCTGCTCTGACATACAACAGTTACTCAGGAACATTACAGAACCAGGTGATGTTGGCAACATGCTGGCGGATGGGTTCAATGCTAACATTACACCCTCTCACTCCCTACAGGGCCACAATCCATGCAGGAACATTGTGGTGTCCCTGTGGTCACACCTACACAGTACTAACCTGCACTCTATATGGCCTGGAACACTGGCCCCATGTGACCGTCCAACATCCCAGGCTTTGATTTACACAAACCTTTGAACGACATGTCTCCCCACTTGGCCACCATATTCAGTAATAGCCTTGTATCAGACATTGTGACCCCTGAATGGCACACAGCAACAGTTATCTTACTCCACACAGGTGGTGCCACAATGCACAAGGGTGACTATTGCCCTACACACCTGACTGGACTGTTCTGCAAGGCTATGGGGCACATCATCATGGAAGTCATTCACAGAGACATTGGTGGGCTCCGGTCCTTTGATGCCACCCAGGTTGGACTTGTTAGGGCCAGAGCATGGCTCCTACACCTGGTGGACTCCTTTCATACAGTTACCAGGGTAGTTGCCTTGCAGCACCATTCTCCATTCTGGTATTGACAACATACACATCCACCTGCACATCCACCCCTATGTCTCAGGATGTTATGCAAAGTTTCCCAAGGACAGGACACACACAATGAGGGTAGCATACCATAGTACCTACTGTATTTCAGTTACACTTGGTGTACCACAGTCCTCAGTCATAGGGCCCCTCATGTTCGGTATATGCTTCCCTGAGGTACAGGCTAACACAGAGGGACTTTCCCTGCCTAGCTTTACAGACAAGTGCATACAAAGCACCATGATTGATCCACCAGCTGATACTGACCCCCTCCATAAGGGTGTAACTGTGACGGATACCTGATATCAATATCATGGCCTCAAGCTGCATGACACAAAGTGCATGAGCATCCCTTTTGCATTACACCATTCACCCACTGACTATCACATAGGTGTCAGTCCCCTACATACATGTCACATTGTACGTGCTTGTAGTACACATGTATGTCACACCCACTCCTTTGATAACCATATTGCCACTGTAGCATGGATATCCTTCTACGTGGCGGGACTTATCTGTACTGGGTTTGTAGCTGGAACATAGGCACCCATTGTACCTCTGAACTCCAGATGTATACACACGTTCAAGGGTACAACACCCCATTTAGGGTGTACCTTACACAACAGCTATGGCTTTACATACCACAACATTAACACACCATGACGTTTATTGAGCTCCGATGGTTGAAGTATGCGGCAGAACTACGGACACCACATCTGTACACATTTGCATACTACATACTCAGGGGTGACCTCTGCTGAATAGACTGGGCCCATGTCCACAACAATATTCATGGATATACTTCACATTAGCGACATAAGCAAAAGCCACTGTGAGCAACATGCTCATGGATATGTGCACACACGCAACAATGAGTGGGATGTGCTTGAGGGTTACATTCCCAAACCAGACACTCACTATGCTTTGGAACATGATTCCTATGTACATCACGCAGGGACACTCAGTAGCACTGTTCATGTGATACCTCACTTGGCGGATGGGAGACACATGTATGCCAGGGATCACTGCAGTGGCTGTACTTTGCAGAGGTGCAGATAACACATGGCTCTGCTGTTCACAGACAGGACACTGCCCTAGAGAGGTGCTGCTGGTGTGAACACTGTAGTTGTGCTTACACATAGACTTGCCAGACTGCATAGTACCCCACTATGAACCTGTGAAGCTATTACATGTCCTTTGTGCATGGTTAATTGAGTAGCCCTTCCATTTAGATTAGCTATCATGCTATTACAGTGTCCCGTGACTACAAGCCATATGTATCCTGCTATTGTATATTGTACATGCCAATAGACAATACCTTTGGTATGCATGATATGCCTGTTATGCTGTGTAGAATATCTGACATATCTACCTACAATACTGTACATTACACATATTTTACGTAGTATCCCATAATGCAAAGCATACTTGCACAGCAGGACCACCTTCGACATGTCATTGCCATTATATGCCCATACACATGCCTACTGTGATGGTATATCAACATATACTATCCCCTGCTATGACACGTACTTGTTGGACATACCCTACCACTGACGGCAGTTGGTATGGAATTGTTCTGTTTAAAGCCCTCATGTAGCATCCCTTGTGGTGTCTGTGATGTTTACCTTGTGGCCCACTGCAGGACACACAATTTCTACAAACGTTACTATGCTCAGCAAGACATCACTACATAATACCTTTTCCCACTTTATGCATTGTGGACACTTTTAATTAAAACAAAACAGGCTATACATACACTAACATAATTAATACAAAACAGGCTATACATACACTTACATACCGAGTGTTCTACATACCTTGTAATCGTTCCGGAGTTTCATAACTATCTCTCTTACACAGTTTAAACAGCTCTATGGTATGAGCATACGGTTTAAATGTCTGGCAAGTCATCCTTATATACGTCAATACCTGTATCATGTGGTTTCCTGCCACCAAATGGTGTTCCTGAGTGACTTATTACTTGCACATCAGCTGTGCAGCTATTCCATTCACCACTTACGTGGCAACAGTGGGGTATAATTGAATTCTCCACTTGGGCATTGCCCATTTGCCCTACCTTCGGGGAGACGGCCTGTATTGTGTTTTGTTGTGTGTAATTGCAACTGCTATGTGTAGAGACACGTATAGTTAGGATTCATGTCCCCCATGGATTGTGTGTGATGGCTAGAGTATGTGGTTCTACATGTGAGTGTACCTGTCATCCCAGCTGTCTGATAAGGGACTATTGCAAACAAAACCTGTAACATCGCCATTTGTTCCATTATACAACGGCTACGATTTCACATGGTGCCTTTAAATGTGTCTCTCACAAGGTATGTTAACGCTTCTGCAGATGTAATTGACTAACTGGATATTTGTGCTATAATTACAGTCTGTATTGCTATAGTTTCATGTATAGGGGATGTAGGTGGGTGTACGTAGGATATACAGGTTTGTGGGGCTTGCATTTCTACATATTCCATATATGTGTGTGGGCTCCTTCCCTAATTAAAAAGCTATCAGTTAGTAGACTTTTGTTATGGGATTATACATTGGGCCGTTGTTAATTGGTTTCTATATAATATGCAGGTGAGGTTGATACTTCCATACCTCCGGAATTACAGTGATATGTAAAGGGATGTTACTAATTGACAGCTGTCCCATGTATTTCTGTCCCAGATATTTGTAGTCATTGCAGTTGTGTTGGTAACTGAACCTCTTTGGCATGGGTTGCCACCTTTTCAAATGGCCATTGTGGGACATTTGCGGGACACACATCAGTGTTTACAGACCGACACATACCTACGGTCAGTACACAGGATAGCACATATTTTTATCCTCAATACATACTTATTGTTGTAGGACTTTGGCTACTTATCATATTGCATGTAACATTTACGTTTCTTACATACAGGCATAACTATTTAATGCAACTATTACATAATATATGGGACATAATAATGTCCTACAATCTCGGACAGTTGCCCTTTGTTATGTTTTATGTCAGGACACAACTGCCCAGGGAGGGGCTGTCCCTCCTAATGTGAGACAGGTGGCAACCTTATGCCTACAGCTAGCTATAATCACACCTACCGTAATGATCTACCTCTGAGTTGGCACTAACAGACACATGATGCAGACACACACACACACACGCATTACAGTCACACAGAAACGCACACGGCACCCTCAACACACACATACACAGACAACAGCAATCACAAACACAGTTGAACACAGTACCTACGTGGACCACAACACCGGCAGCGGTAACTAAATGTCCCTTCATATCGTGATAATATTACTCGCTGTTCTAGTGTTCTGGTACTGTGTTCTTTCGGTCTTTCAGCCTCGTGGTTACGTGTGTTGGTATGTGACACATTCCATAGTTGGCGGTGTCCTATTTATTTGTACCTCCAAGATTTTATGAATGTCGTTGACCTATCTATATATTTGCAGATATCGGTGAATCCATATATATCAACATATATCTCTCTATCACCCTTTCTATCTGTATTATATCTATGTATATATATATATATATATATATATATATATATATATATATATATATATATATATATATATATATATATCTGACAGGGAAAGTGACAGGCAAACTACACCTTTCATTGTGTACTTGTCGGTGTATAGTGTTTCCTGGACTCTGCACGTTTGTGTCTGAACCTGTCACATTACACACCTGCCGTATGTGCATCTTGGCTACCATAGTGTTAGGTGATTGTATACATGATTGTGTGTTCTACTCCTGGCAGTGGTCATTTTACCCTTCAGAGCAGGCGCTATTAGTACAGGGGTGAATAATGCTGGTTTCACCTGTTCTGGACATCACTGACTGTGATCTGCACGATATTCAAAGAAGCTTAGCCCTGTTTCGCGCATATCCGTATACTCATATTTAAACGACGCTTACCAGCACTGGGCAACGCATATTCCCGCTAACATGTGATAAACATGATCTGATGACCTGCATCCGACATGCATTATTCTTGCCTTCGGGTTTACGTTACATCCCTTGCAAAACGTGGGACCGGGAACATGCACGACGGTCACTGCATTTACCACTTGGCCATCTGGGATTTGTACACATGTTATGGCATTTTGTATGTGGAGTATACTATAGCTGTTACTCCATACTGCACTCACATGGGTAACTCAGTTAGTTTACATATGGATGAGTCCAGTTACTGGTATGTCCATGTGATGTTTACTGGATGTGCTCCAGCATTGGGTATGTATATCACAGTGAGCCACACACGATAATGTGCTACACCTTCAAACGACCGTAGGTGGAGCATGCTGGGGTGACGAATACCTGTCATGGGTACACCCCATGCCTTGACACAACATCCTTGATTACATTATATGGAGCTCCTCATTAATGCAGCAGGGAATCTGTGCAGAGTGTGTGCAGAACAGTGCTTACACACATGTAATCCTGTGACTGCCTCTGCTCCACTGAGCGACAGTTGGTTACTCGATGTTGTGGCGACAGCAGACACTGTTTGCCTCATTTGGTGTATGGCCTCTGACAATCAGGCGTGTACCTACCAATGTACCTAGGAACCTATACACACAGCACCAACATATGCTGATAGGTGCATGTACTTTTCAGGTGTTGACATTCCTTGTTCCAATAGCTGTTGTGTGTACAATGTTTGAGGGCTGCCTATGTAGGATTCACACAGTAGGCCACCTATACATTACAATTTACAAGTGGTCGTGTGTGTGTGCCATCCATTTTACTGTGTGTGCAGGTGGAGAGGTGTGTCAGTCCGTGGGGGCCTACACTGTCAGAATATGTGCTATACGTTCCCTCTTTGCCAAGGCGTAGGCATATTGGGCATGCCTTCATCTGCCTACTGGGGCTGGCACAGGGTGTTCGTGGTCTGAATCCCTCTGTGCCTGTGATGGCCTTGGCAATTGCGGTGGGCTATGTAGGCCTTCACCATTTTGTCCCTGCTGCAGCTGTTTCTGCAGAATCATATTAAGTAGCATGGCACATACTATGAAGATGTGGGCACACGTGCCTATAGAGTACTGCAAGGCTCCACCAGATGTGTACAAGCAATGGAACCATGATTTCAGCATCCCAAACACATGCTCTATACTGATTCTGGTTTGTGCGTGTGCCTCATTATGGCGTTCCTGCATGGGTGTGTGTGCATTTCTGATGGGAGTCATCATCCATGACTCTAGTGCATAGCCAGCATCCCCCACAAGGTGGCCATGTGGGATGTCCCCCCTGACAAATACCTGATACAGCTGTGAGGCATGCCAGATATGGGAGTCATGGTAGCTTCCAGGGCTGCCAGCACACACATCCATGATAATGCCCTGGGCATTGCACATGACCTGGCAGTTGATGGAGTGGAATCCCTTGCGGTTTATATAGCGCCTACCAGGCTCACCGGGTGGTGACTTGATATGTATGTGCGTGCAGTCTATCGCACACAGTAGCTCCGGGTAGTGTGCCACATGGTGCAAGTGATGCATATTGCTGGCCAACGCCTCCTGAGTTCGGGGGAAGTATATATGCTCATTGGCATGTGGTAACATGGCATCCAGGAACTGGTGTAGTACCCTGGATGCTGATGCCTGTGAGATTCCCATTATATCTCCAGTTGATTCACAAGCTTACACATACCTTCATGTCCACTGGGATGGGTTCCCCTCTGTTGTTTCTGGTTCTCAAGCGTGGCCGGCACAGCTCAACTATTTGCTGTAAGATGTCCCTGTCCACCCTGTAACGCTCTACTATCTCCAGATCATGTAGCCCCTGGTTGGTTACCCTTGGTCTGAACACTCTTCTCCTCCTCTGGGGCCTGCGGTGGTTGCCAGCATCATCCTCCACAACACCATCAGTCTCTAACACATGGTGATGAATCACAGCTATGGCAGCTCCCAACATGTACATTTTAAAAGTTCCCCGTGTGTTTATACCTATGGTGCAGTGTTTGGGAATACACAGGTGTGTGTAGGGTGCTTTCACACTTTATACTATTGTGCTGTGAACACCAATGATGTCATAGGGTGTGTATGTATGATCGTAGCTACAGGGTATCTTATGTGTTTTACTACAGGAACTACTATTGTGGTGCCTTTGGTGTTGAATTACATTTGGCTGCTGTGGATTACCTCTTGCCCTTCCCTTTACATTTCTTCACGTTTCACCTACCATTTTCTGGCATGCATCCAGCAGCCTGCTTTCATTTGTACTTTCCTAGACCTGGCTTATCTTCCGTAATGTGTTCTATTGACAGTCTACTGTAGGTTTGCTTTGCTCTGCTATGACAGTTCTCCTTTCTTTGCAATCCGATGCCTCCCCTATCCTGTTTTGCAGGTTTCTGCGAGCAGACTTGTCAGCTGCCGTCGATTGCCCGCTGTGAGTTAATAGGTGTTAATTGCTCAGTTGTACTCCAATTACCCTACTGCGGCATTTCCTTCTCTTCTTCCCCTGACCTTCCTGTTTGTGCTATGGTTCGCGGCGCGTGCATCCGCTTACCGAGTTTTGGGCACATTTTCATTCCAGTACACATGCGCTTTCGGGCACCATGTGTGCTCTCAGCTAAATGATTCTATACCTACCTCCTCACCCCTGTCCTGCAGCTTTGCTTAGCAACAGCCAGGCCAGATTTGCATTGCTCCAATGTGCTTACAGCTACGGTGGCACACCCCACTTCTGATGTCATGTATACCTCTGAACCACTCCTCAGTGTTATAGTGCTGCGCCATATGGTACATCCTTAATCTGGCGGGACGCTTGCGATTCAGTATTGCCTGCCTCATTTGCATGGCATTGACTACTAATTCATAGTTACCGCGCCAAACACTGTCACAGACCCTTAGCAACCCTTGCAGCTTGGTTGTGGTGTACTATGCATACCATTGCGTATTATGGTGAAATCCTGATTTGTATTACATTGCGATTTTATGACATTTGTATATATTTTCTTTGTGTTCCAGTTTGCGCACACATGCCCTGCGGTTGTACTTTGCGTTACTGTGGACATGACATTAAATGTTGTTTTTTAGGTGTTGTGCATCTTTTATTATGCCATTGGCTGTGTATTTGGCCATTGGCATATGTTAACTTTGCAATACATGAGTCTGGGCCGCTTACATAGCTCTGATGTTCTGTTTGGGAAAATGTAAACCGTGTTTTTTGGTTTATATTTCCGTGGGCTTACGCTATGCCTGCACCACTTCATGAATCGCTATATACCTTCATTTGCATGGTGCGGCACTGCGCATGGGGTGATTAGCATACCTAAGCTGAGGGCTGCGCAGTTCTGGCATATACCAGTAGTGCACGTGGAATTGGATCGTACCTGAATCGCTCAATGGCCATATTTGGCATTATACCGCTTATGCTATGCCTGCGCCTGGTGCAAGCTTCATGAATCCTGGGGTCAGTCTTTTGAAGGGAACCCAAATTTATATGTGTGTCTGTCTACAGTTCATGTAAATTTGGTCATTATAACAAGCACTTATGCCATTAACCACTGAACACAGTGCAAATTATGATAGCTAATGCCATTTGGTTGCATATTTTTTGCTGATATGAGAAACAATTTCTGATATAGAATGCAAGTTAACCATGCATCAGTCAGCATAGCCTCCAAGTAACAGACAAAAATCAAGTACTCCCTTTGTATTATCACCTATTGAATTTCATAACCCATAGTTGTAGATTAAATGACAATGCCTCACCTGCACAGCCATGTACCTTGCAGAAGCCTGCTGGAGGGGTTGCCATGCTGCTTCTATTGCCTGGCCATTATCACTATTGTCACTGGTGCAACAAATGATAGTGGGAACTGCTGTGCCACTACTGGTGTCTGCCTGTGGCAGCTGCATACCAGCCCAATGACTGATCATGTATGCAAAAGCCTGCAAACATTCTGCATGCAGTACCAGGTTCAAACTGGAGGTTCCCCCTAACTTGTCCAGGCAACAGAAATATACAGGTAAAACACTCCCTGAATGATTATCTGTGTTGGGGACAGAGTGGTGTTAAAGCACTCTTCAGCAGCTCTGTTTGGGTTATGAACTGGTGTCATTAGCCATGGTTCAAATGGGTAGCATGTGTTATCTGGAAAACAATACCAAGGGGGGGCACATAACAAAAAGGGAATAACTCAGTGTTATCTATGCCACTGCATAGCTATTGAAATAACAATTATAATAGTTTCTACCTTCCATCTAGGTCACCATTAAGAATCCTACAACGGAGGAAGAGTTGGTGCAGTGGATTTGTCTGCCAAATGTGAGAATCATTGGCAATACCAGGATACTGAGCTGATACTGGACAGATATGTTGGTGATACACCCCATGCATCACATACTACCTAACAGTTGATAAAATGGTAGACCTTCCAGTTACAATACCTTTCCCCTGTAGTCCAGATGGGGCCCTTATAGTAACACAGGTAGACTGTATCACACAAACACCTCAGGAAAGTGTGTCATTCCATAGAAGCCACCTGTGACAGTGGGAAATAGTGTAAACAAGTGCCAAAAATATATTAAGGAAGTGATGCAGTATCTTCAAGTCAGATGCCTATAATATAATATACCAAACGTGTCCACAGTCTATCTGTGAAAAGTCCCCATGGCAAGTATAGTGAGAGCTATATATACCTTGGTGCCAGAGGAATAGGAAGGCCACAGATTCTCCCAATTCCTGTTTGTGGGTCCTACAGGCTCAACAAAGCCCTTATTATATCTCTGTCTACTCTAATACTATACAATTACTCCTGTTAAGCAGAGGCCAGGTGAGTTATTCTTTGTGTATGCCTGCTTCTCCTAAACCAGTGAGTGCTGTTCAGAACACTGGGTTTTGGCATGACCGAAACAAGCAACTCAAAGTGGAAAACAGTCAGGCTTCCTGAGAAACTAAGCCTCTTCATTGATGCAAAGTGAACAGAAAAGGTAAATATTTGTGCACTGCACTGATATGCATCAAAACACCTATGAATCACAAAAGGCAGAAAGAAATACCAATTTACATAAGGAAATTACAGATTTTCATGCATTTCTCATTTTATTTCATTATTCCATCATTTGCATAAAACTTTTTGAATCAACTTCTAACTGTTGCACTTTGGCACAACTAATGTCCTTGAATCACAGGTAACCCTGGAGCATTTTAAAGGCTACTGAGTATAAGGAGAGTCATGCTAATCTTTTTCATCTGGGACTTCATTCCCATACCATTATGCAGTCAGTTGCATATTGCACATAATGTGTTAGTTTGCTCCAATGCAAAAGATCACGTGGGTCTCTGTATTGCTTCTTGCCTGCATGATACCACTCAGTGCTATTTCGCACAGCACAATGCTCTGTCTATGGCCACTAGGCATAGCTTTGGATATCACAAATAGCAATGTTTTTCTTTTTCCATTATTTCTGTCTATGACGGGACTGTGTTCATCAGGGAAAGCATTAACAGACTGATATTACTCACTTATTTTTGGCGATCAAATTAGAGTATTTTACACAGAAAGAAACAGAATATAAATGCTTTAATACAGTAAAAACAATTGTACTGTTGATCTTTTCAAAAGTTATACACATTTTTGGAGCATTTTGGTGCCCTTGCTAGTAAAAAAGCTGTAATGCATATTTATCATTATTAGCTTATTAGCTTAATAAATGAGAATGCAGTGTTTCTAAGATGAATTGCATGCACTCAGAAACAAGGAGTAAGACCATAATGAAAAATGAATCAGCTATAAAATTAAAATTCCTATCTTTATGTGCAAAATATTTGCAAACTGCACAGGGAGCACTGGTTGGCTTTACCTTATTATTTTGTATGCCTCAGTCACATAGCATAGGTGCTGTGTATGCCCAGTCCTTATGTATCCTCACAGAGTATTCAATTCCATTTCTCCTTGTAAAAGTATATGTCTAATTCATGTAACTTGTTGAATTCAGGATTCAGTCTATGAGAAATAAAAAGTATTTTCTTTCTTTTGCAGTAGGTGTGAACTTGAGTCTGCCTGGAATGCAATGAGGTACAGATTCAGTAGCATAACTAGGGCAGGGCAGCAGGGGCAACTGCCCTGGGCACACAAAGCGTTGGGCGTTTATATCAACTAATTCCAGTCACTCTGTAATGCAGAGTGGCTGTTAAGAGATGGTATTTCATTTGCAGTCATACCTGAACACTGTAGTGCTCCTGTGTGGTCTAAACTATAGCAAGCAGTTGATATCATTTAATGCATTTCTTTTTTTTAACTGAAACCTGAGCTCTCTATAGTACTGCCTGCAGAGTATAAACTGTAGAAACTGCTACATTGTAGCAAACAGTTTACTACAGTTTAAACATAAAAAATCTTTCTTCTTTGTTTTTTATTTTTTATTTATGTTACTTTTTTAACAACAACAAAAAATAAAAAAAATAACATGAAGGAGAGTCAGGGAGAGGGTGCAGAGATAGAATCTGACTGGCCCATGTCCAGGACTTGATTGTGAACCTCTTTTTTTTTTGGCTATTCAGTTTTAGAGCAGAGCAGGGGTGTGGGGGAGTGAATTGGGTATTATATGCAGGAAGCCAATTTGCATTCCTGCAGCAGCTTTTTAGAAGTCCATTTTTCTTTCTTCTGAGCTGAGGGGGTGGAGTGCTAGTTCATTGGACCAGTATAAGGAGCTGGTTTAGCCAAGTTTGGTGGTACAACCACAAGAGCAAGTCAAAACTAAGTTTCCTTGCTGAAGTAAAGAACATCTTGCTATTCTCCTATAACTCATTCCTTCCAATAGATCTAGTTTGAGTTTGTACTTTAACTCCCAGTGGCTGTGACCTGAGTTTCATATTTTAAAAAGAAATTGTCGCCTCATAGTTCAAGCAAATATTCATATCTCTAGAACCATAAGTGTTATTAGAAAACTGTTAACAGCAAACTATTCAGCACAAAGTAACCTTTAAAATGGTTGCATTCATTCAATTCCAGGTCTAAAACTGTATTTTGCAAGCCACAATAACTACAGTAAATATGAATGTTTAATGTGTAAACAGCTTGTGATATCTCAGTAATCATTCAAGGAAAAACACATACTGCCAGCAGCATTTTCTTCATACAACTGTGAGCTTTCATATAAGGCTAAGCAGTTCTATCTGTGTCACCTGATTGTCGAGATATTTAGAAAATAAGAAAATTACTGCAATACAAATAATGTATAAATAATATTCAATATCCCTTTATTTGCACTAGATAAATTTCAAGAATGATAAGCCAAATGGAAACTGGGATTTGAATTGAAGCAAGTAGATGAAACAATTTGAGTATAATAACCAGTATGGCAAAAACACATTGAGTAGAGTAGCGATATTCCCCTAAGTCTACTCAAAATGATCACCCGAGCGTCTGATTTCTTGATTAAACTCTTGCTTAGATGAACACGTTTGTCATTACATCTCAATGTAGTGACAAAAGTATTCATCTAAATAAAAGTCTGATCAAGGAAAATGATGCTCAGCTGAACATTTTGAGTAGACATATGGGAATGTTTAGTTTTTTTATAGGGTCTACATTATATGAACAAAAGTTCATATAATCGAATATTGCAAACAGCGAAAATGCCAGTCATTGAACCCTTTATTGTGGGGGGCTGTGCTACCCACACCCCCCGCTAATTATATATATATCATCTCCGAGAACATACTACAGTGAGGAAAGGGCAAATTTCCTGATCTTCACTGTACCACAATCTCGCAAAAAAGACATCGATGTCCAGCATTTTCGCTCAATACAGTGTTCGATATTTTGGACTTTGGTTCTTCTAATAGGGACCCTTTTTATATACTTAGTGTGTTTGTGCCATACTGGTCATTGTACTCACAATGTTTTGTCTTTCACTTCTACTGGAATATTATTTTTCACTTGGCTTATCCTTCTTGAAGTTTATTTCATCGAGCCTGGTTGGTAACTTCTTTGCACCACAAGGTTTGGATAGCCACAAACAGGGTTTCTTCAGCTCTGACAACCTTCAGGTTGTATTTATCTGCACTAGACAGACATCAAATATTAATGCAGTTCAATTTGTCACTGCATAAATGTTTAGATGAAATTATCTAATAACTTATATGTAGCATGGTTTTGGAATCATTAATGCAAATACGAACAAGCCATATTTGATGCTTCAGTAGCACGTAACTGCAGAAAGAAAAACCTGGAGGTGTTACTAGGCTGTAATGAGTTAACTAATTCTGCCTATGCCCTTTTCACAGATTAAAACACAAACAAACAAAAAAACTAAGTAAAATGTAAAATAACAGGCATATATTGCAGCAAAGTATAGCATTGTTTACATCTAGCTTGGTTCAGGCCTAGTGTATGTGCCATTTTGATGGCTGTGTAGCGAGCATACATTAATTCCTGCAATTTCTAGATTGCCTAGCACTAAATAGTCAAATTACAGTTGTTTTCTCATTCATATGTTTTACTGACTGCATTGTACTGAGATGACACAACATCCCTGCTGTCTTTTAACAAAGGCTTCAAGAAACTGTTTGCTCCTGATGGAAAAATTACAAAAGTTGCTATGATTATTTGATACTTCATAATTAATTCAGAGAAGTTAGATTTTTTTTTGCATTTTTCTGCATTACGTGTACTGTATTTACATTTATTTAGCTAATCCTGACAATTTTCTATTGTTTTGATTGGGGGTTTTTTCCACTTAATTTCACTGTTTGCATTGTTTGCATAAGTTTTGGCTAAGGCCACTTAATTTTACTGTTTACACTGCAGTAATGATGCCGCGGTAGCATTGTCACCTCACAGTAAGACGTTGTCTTGTTCAATTCCCAGTTAGAGCATCTTCTATGTGGAGACATGCATGAATGGGCATGCCTTCGTTGAAGGTGGGCTGGCAACTTGGCACATAAAAATCCACTGCCAATCATTAGTGGACTGGAGTTCCGCTGTGGCGACCCCTAACTGGGAAAAGCCAAAAGACACAACAACAACATTGTTGGCATAAGGTTTGGTTAAGGCCAGGTGTGGGGGCTATCATGAAGCAATGGTAGCTGGGTAGCTTAGCACTAAATGGTTACATTACAGCTGTCTTTTCATTCGTCATTACTTTTTGCCATCTGCTTTACATTAAGATCTTTGGCTCACAGCTGTGCTGAGTGCAGTACTCTAGTAGTAGCTGAATAGTGCTTTGTGCGCACAAGTGAAGTTTTTCCCTTACTTATCTTTCTTCTTCTCTTGATTGACTGGCACCTGCCAGTTCTGAGATTTAATGTGTTTTGCTGATTTGCGCAGAACTGTACACAGCTACACAGATTTGCTGCCTGCATGTTTTCACATCACTGTCTCCTATGGATTCATTTTGACTGTATAATCTCCTCCATCTTTCTTACCTCTCCACACCTTCTTCCCACAAGATTCACTAAATAATAGCACTGGTCAGCATGGAAAAGCAGCAGCTACCTTTCATTGCAGAATTAAAGCACTTTATATTGACACTGTAATAACTTCCACATATTTTGAAAATAAACTTTTGCTCAGCTGAATTGATTCCATATATGACAGGTGTAAATACGTAGTTGATATGGGGACAGTACTCCCAAAATTCCAGGCAAACAATGAGCATCATGCTGTTTCACCCACAGTCATACAAATGTAACATCCTCATGCTATTAGGGCAGAACAGTCATATGCTGATGCTAAAAAAATCACTACTAGAACTTATTTAAAAATACATCTACTACATACACCCTTTTATCAACATGTTACAAGCAAGAAAATATCCTTAGCCCAGCAAAAAAAAAAAAAAAAAACTGCTATCTGGAAGAATCCTACCAAGTGGACTCTCCATTGCTAGGCATGTTGATTCTGCACTCAGCAGGTGGAACAGGGAGACAGTTACAGGTAGTTGTCTCTGGAGCCAAGATTTCTGACATTTCATAGCTCTTAAAATCCTCTCCTCCAGAAAGCGTAATCATGACATTTTCGTATTCCATGCTGGATTGAATGAACTGGCACAAAAACTCATGAAAGACATGCAGAAAGATTTCCTAGGCATGCTTCCATAAAGGAAAAGACTCCAGTCTTCAGTGGTATTCTCTCCTCACCAAAAATGATACCTAGTTTCAAATTAAATATAATTGGCTTCAACAACTGGCAAACTTGTGTCATTCTCGGGGAGGGGGTCAAGTATGTTTCTTCCTGAGATGAGATGATTCCTGGTAGGGAAGGCAACCTATAATTTGAAGTCCAAATTTATGCTTAGCCTCATCCCACTCTATTACCTTTCCCTCTCCAGTTATTCATTCACTGTACCTTGGTTCATTTGACAATTTTATCCACTACATTCAAGCCCCATTTTGCCTATTTCCTTTACCCCTGCTTGCAGTAATTTCTATTGGCCAAATCACTTATCTCCATTCCCATAATGATTAAGTTGTTTGAATTGTTTGAATACTTTTTGCTGTTTTATGAATTTAATATTATATATGATGGCAGTTATTTTCCTTAAGGACCTGTATCTAAAATCCTAATCTTTCCTTGTTTTCTGTATTTCCTCCCTATTTCATTATCAGCTATTACCACTCTGATTTATGGCCTTCTGCTTGTGTTATAATTTTAAACCTTAACTGTTCTAAAATATCCCTTCAAATCAAGTAATCTTTTTTTCTCAATTGTTTTCTATTGAAAATTTTAACAGCAAAACATTAATATATAAAATAAATATTATAAAATAAATATTCATATCTAAAAGAACACTAATAAATAATTAAAATAACTATTTACAATGGTGTCTACCATAAAACAAAGCTTTTTAAACATAAAAATAAATGTGATGAGTATTATGTTAGTCAATTATTAGTCTGTTTATCCATCGGTTCTTAGAATTCTACTATATATTATATGAAAAGGTGATTCTAGATGTTCCTGTCTTGATCATGATTAGTTCAAGATGACAAACTTCAGTTTCCAAGTGTACAAATTCCTTCATAGTAGGAGTACTCTGATTCTTCTAGTTCTTGGTGATTACTTTTCTTGCTAATGTTAAAATACTCCATAAATGAGGGCATTTTATTTTCATGACACAAGTGGAAATAGGTGTATTAAATAAAATATTTGGTAAGCATAAAGTTATCATTAAACAGACTGTAAGAGAGAATTCATATCATGTCAATATGTTTTAACTTTTATACAATTTTAAAACATATGCTGCCAGTCAGCTTTAACATCTAGTTTACATTGTGAGCATCTTATCTCTTTATTATCCATCACTTCAGCTTGATAAAGGTTGTATGCAAAAACGTCCAAGAGAATATCCTACACCATAGTGATGAAGTAGTTTGTTTTGAAGATTGGAGCATTAGTTTTTATATCATCTTCACTTGGGGGGTTATTATTAAGTCTAAAATAATTCTAATAGCTTTCTCTTCTACTGCTGATTTCTTAAGTACCTTATATATTTTAGATAGAAGTCCCTCTCCAATAATATTCTGGTGTATTAGAATAATGAGTAAATCAATGAAGGTAGGGAAACCATTTCTAACTATTGGTTGCATTAGATTTAATCTTATGTTCAACTAATTGTCTACAATTTTGAATTTCTAACCACATATCTTTGCCTAACTCAAACTTGTTAATGATATGCTCAACATTTGGTAACTTGCCACTGTCTAGAAATTGATACCAGTATTTCAGACGTTTGTCTTTAAATGTAGTCATTGCTGTTAAATTAAATGTATTAATACTATGTTGAGTATAGGCAATTGCAAATATAAAGAAAATCCATGCTTTATATTCAGGGTTCCTGAAAATGAAATTTAAAGGAAGTTGTTATCATATTAATATAATAAGAGTTAAGTGGTTTGTTTTTGTTTTCTATAAAATAGACTATTTTACTAACCAATTAAATTTATCAGTAACTATTTTAGTGTAATATGATTTTGTTAAATTATTGGATTTACACCAAATATCTCCCTAAATAGCTTTCCATTTGGCATTATAATTGTTATTTAACTGAGAAATTATTGTCTTAACAACTGAGGATAAGGAATATAATTCTAAATCAGGAAGACCAATACCGCCCAATGTTCAGTCTTTAATGTGATGGTTTAAAGCCAATCTAGGTTTATTAGGAAACCATAAAATCTCATTAACAAAGAATTGTACTCTTTTATATTTTTGGGGGGAGTGGGGAGATAAAGACTATATCAGATATAGAATTTTAGGAAGGATAATCATTTTAATTAAGGAGAGTCTGTCTTCCATAGTGAAAAAAATATTCCATTTCATAATAGCTTGCTTTATAGAATTTAAGTTATTATTATAATTAAGGGTTGTTATATCCTTAACATTATCAGACAAGATTATCATTAAGTAAGTAATTTTTCCATCTTTCACAATGTATTTATATAATTTTGTATCTATTTTATTAATATTATAATTAACAGGTAGTATTTTAGTCTGGGTACATATTACGTTGTCGAAAAACCTTTTCAGTGAACATCTGTTCACTGATCACTAAACAATGAAATCTAACTCCCACAAACAGCCTTTTCAGCAATTTTTTTCCTAGGAGAAAAATGCTTAGCCATCATTGGGAATCTGCCCATTACCCCACTGTAGTGTAATCTCAGAGTTGGTATATTTAGCTGGGGGGGCATGGGAATGAAGCCCCTCACATTGAAGGGTTTGAAAGTTTGTCTGTTTTTTGGTTGGCCAAGAGATTTCTTTCCGCTAGGAAAAAATTCACTGAAAATGACCATTCAAGGCAATTGGATTTCGTTGCTTAGTGGTCGATGAATAGGAGTTTGCTTAAGTGGTTTTTCAACAATGTAATATAGACCCTTTTAGTCTTATTCTCATTAAAAAAGAGTTCTGATTTCTTTTGGAATATTTCTGTTGCTTAGAATACTGCAGTAAGAGAAGAATTGCAGTCAAGGTTAATAGGATGTCATTTGCAAATAACTGTATTTTGAGGATTAAATCATTTTTTATTAGTATGTCTTTGATTTTTTATTTGATCTTATATAATTTGCAAAAGGTTCCATAACTACAGCAAAAACAATAAGGGCAAGGGACAACCCTGTTTAGCACCTTTAGTAATCATTATTGATTGGGAAGTATATGAGCCTATCTTAATGTATGCAAAGGAATTTTCATAGAAAAGTTTGATTAACTGTTATAAATTGTTAGAAAAATTACATTCTTCCAGTACTCATACTAAGTACTCCCAATTAACTGAATCAAATGCATGACTGATATCTAGACTAGCCAAAATTAGTTTTTTTTAATTATTAGTATAATCAATTAGTGAAAATATTCTCTTGATATTATCATAGGTGTTCCTGTTCATTATAAAACCAGTCTGATCAGTGTTTATCAGCAATGGAAGAAATTGTTTTATTCTAGAGTCATAGATTGTCATGAATATTTTATAATCAACATTTAATAATGAAATTATTCTATATGAAGAACATTGTGTTGAATCCTTGTCAGGTTTTAACATCGGGGATATTAGGGTGTGTTTCCATGATGGTGGTACCTTCATAAGTCTTTTAACTATTGAAAATAAAATACGTCTAGTAAAATACTCTAAGCTTCTTCATTCATCATTTTGTATAGTTCAGGAATTATACCATCAATTCCAGGTGCCTAATTGGATTTTGATTTATTAATTTAAATTTTAAGTTCAGACATTGATATAGGCTTGTCAATTTGTTTTTATTTGATCCTCTGACAGTCTATTTCCAGTATATTTTTATAAATGTTTTAATTAGCTCTTGTGTATCCATTGTTGGTTTGTGTTGATTAATCTTATTAAAATGAGACCTGAAAACATCCAGAATATCTTCTTTTCCAGTAACCTTCTTTTTACTACTAAAGAAGTATAATTCTTTGATGCGGTTAGATTTAGCAATCATTTTTGTTCTAGTATCCAATTTATCCATGGATTTAGGATTTATAAAATAATTCGTTATTTTAATATTTTCTAAATTTACCATAGTTTTATGTTGTAACATTTTTTAATATTTACTGTTTAGGCTATTTATTTCTTCCATGAAGTTATTTCCTTTTTGACTAATTTTAACTTATCTGTTTTCTCTTGTAAATCTATCAATTCTTTGTCCCATTGTTTCTTTTTTGTGTATACCAACTTGTAATTTTGCCAAAGAAAGTATGCTTTCAAAGAGTCCCATACAAAAATCTCTGAAGGGTTACCTGTATGATTAATTTCAATAAATGTTTGACTTTCTTTATTAAAGCACTCCTTAAAGTCTTTCATCTTGGTTACATATGCAGGAATCATTTTAATTATGATGTTATTACTAGAATTCAATATAACTTTAAATGTTAAAATAGAAAAAAAATAGGTATTACATATAATGCTCTCATACATTTCTAAATAATATGGTACTGAAAAACTATTATTTTATCTAGTGAACTGCTTACTCATAGATATAAGTATAATTGAGATTAACTGTAAACTTTATATCAAGAATAGTAGACACAAAAAAAAGAATTAATTTATAAACTATTATGCATGCACTGTTCTTTCCTGTCTCCCCCCCCCCCCATAGAATTTAAAACGCCTGGTTTGAATAACAATCCTATTCAAGCACTACCACCTACCCACAAATGAGTATCTTGCATCACTCTAGTACTTCTAAAGTTATAATAGCTGAAAAGTCTAACTTATTTAACAACATTAAAAGGAGTTATATATACATAATATTCAGATTATAAACACTCACTTGCTCTCTATAAAACATATAAACTGTAAAGTATAGCAGATCTTGTGGTTATTTGGTTCTATTCTATTTATAAGAACCTATATAATATTATAATAAATCTAACCATTTCTTTCACTTCTAAGAAAAAAAGAAATTAACACAGATAATAGACAATACATATAACATTGTTTATAACAATCATGCTATATTGCTAATATGCAAATGCATATTATTGATAATGTGACTAACTGGTTAGCTATTTAAACTCAATGCTCACTACAAGACTGACATGCTTGGATATTATGGCAGACACATGATATTTTAAAGAACAAACTTTTCTAAAAAAATCTTTGTCTGTTTCTGATGACTTGCATGTACAATTATCTTTCAGAACTTGTCTCTACTATAAATAGGATATTATATTCACTAGAACATACTATGAAATATAAAATAGTAAAAGAGTCACTGTGATGT
This sequence comes from Protopterus annectens, assembly GCF_019279795.1. Taxonomy (NCBI): domain Eukaryota; kingdom Metazoa; phylum Chordata; order Ceratodontiformes; family Protopteridae; genus Protopterus; species Protopterus annectens. The sequence goes on along the minus strand of NC_056726.1, from coordinate 975,062,786 downwards.
CTAAAATAACTAATAATATGTTCCCAGAAATATATTTGTACTAAGGGATAATGTATGGTTGGCAACATACCCACTATAGTCTTCTTAAGAGACACATAAATTCCCGGTTTATCAACATGACTCTAATTTTGTCTGACTTTTTGGAAACCATGTTATTACTTTCATATTAGCTGCTCCTTTACTATGCATCAGATATTCAATTAACTTTCAGAGCATGAGCTTCAAATATTGCCATATATGAGTCCCTCACTTCCTGCTAAAAAGCACAACCACACAGAAACCAGCATAGATCATCACCACAGCCATTGTCATAAACATATACATATCTATTGTCCACATAGGTAGAACAAGTCAACCAAACAAGGGGCTGACATCAACAGACATAAACAAGATTATCCTCCCTATTTTAAATAAATAGAATAGAATGCAATTTGACTAATACATTATCTTAGGATAAAAGTTTATTTAAATAAATTAATTCTATATTGTGTATGGTGCCACAGTAGAATGTATTATATAACTTAAAGAGAGAAATACGGGTTTTACAAGTGTTAAAATAGTAATTCTGAGGTAAATGTAACAGAGACTGCAAGTTAATTAACACCTTCTTACTATGTTTCACTTAATTTGTCCATTAAAATCAAGTGTAAAACATTTCATCCAGTATTTCTTACACACACACACACACACACACACACACACACACACACACACACACACACACACACACACACACACACACAACCCCCCCCACACATACACATACACAAAGAAGTCTGTATAAATTGTCTACTGAGAGAAAATGGCAGGAAAGAAACATTCTATTAGAATCCTCTCTGTGAGAGGGAAATACCAAATCAGATAATCTTAAGCCACCTTGTACTGCTGGAGATTCAGCTAGATTTAACTTATCCCACTTAACCCTTGCCTCTTCTCTTCTCAAATATATTCCTTTGACTCATTAATTATTGTTCACAACTTCTCCTGTCATTGATAAAAATATGCCTGACCAGTATATAAAACTACAGGAGCTAAACATATTTTCACTCCTTCAAAACACAACTAAATGCACACCTTAACGGGCAAAAAACTAAGAAGTAAAATAGAAAATCCCAACAACTGGTCAGGTCACTACAACTTTAATGGAAAATAAAAATCTAACCAGTGACTAAGCACTTTCACCAGCAATGTGGCTTCTTCAGAGTCATTGGAAAAGACATAGACAATAATTTAAATAACCCAATTCATCAAGTGGTGAACCAATCAGAATAATACAACATGAAACATCATAATACAAACATACCATATTGTGCATGTATATGTAAAATGTAAACATTAAAATGTGCGTAAAAACACACGTGTGAATTGATACAAAGAAAATTCATATAAATTGATACCTAGAGAAAGTAAATGTATATATGTGTATATATATTTATATATAAATATATATATATATATATATATATATATATATATATATATATATATATATATATATACACCTAATTGATGAATAATCTAGCAATATAATGAATTAAAAATAAATACAATTTAAAACCAATTGTCCTGTAACAACTTGCAAACTCCAAGCCCTAAAAACAATAGATGATAATTAAGGAATACGAGTTTCCTTAAACTACATAGGATCTCTGTTTTAAAACTGACATAAATGAGATGCCATCATTTAATCCTAGTCTGTGTGTGGCATTTAACCTAAGTTGCCACTTATATTCCTTGCTAGAAAAATAGGTACCGCTAAATATCTGAAGGTTCACTCGTCAACTCAAACCAAACAGGCTGTGATAATATCAGTAATAATGAATACGAGTAGATACCACCACAATCATCCAATAAACTAAAATGTAGGATTCTACGACATTTATTAAAATACAAATAAAAATACAAATAAAAAGCAAAAAAGATGAGCGCTTTCGCGTACTAACAGGTACGCTTCATCAGATCTTAAAATACTTCCATTTAAAACTTCCTTTTATACAAAAGGTATACTCCTTTCATATCAACAAAGTAATTGATCAATCAATCAATTGTTTAAAATCACAATTACCTGAATGCACTCAATAATTACCCTACACTCTAATCACAGTTACAAATCTACAGAAATGCTACTCATCAACAAATGCTCAAGCACACTAACAATTCATAAACATTTCTATCACCACAATAAGTCTGTAGGCGTGTTAATCTTACAAATGAAGTGTAAAAAACATTTTGCAAGATAGGCATTTATATACCATAATGATACATAGCTTAAACTACAAAACCCAAAAGACATATGCGTCTCTAATATAGGACATATAAACAGTGCCTATACATCACATGAATGACTTACTATAAAACTCTGTCACTAAAGTTATGATAAAGCATAAACTAAAGCATATTAGTAAATTCTAAAAATTAATACTACTAATAATAAATAGAATATTTGTTCCAAGGTTCCATAATAATAAAAATATATTATGATGAATAATATAAAGAACATATGAAATGTGACATCATTTATTACTGCGTGCTTCAAGTATAGGCTTAATTGTTATGGATTGGTTAAGACCAGGCGCCTGATGTGCTCGTAACTTAAAGATCCATTGGAGTTCCACTAACTCCTAATGGTTCATATTGTTACCCCCACCTCTTATTGGGGGTTACTAGTTGCAACACTCTAAATCTAAAATCATGTCCCTCATTCGACATAATGTGTCGAGCTAAAGCATTCTTTTAATTAGACTTTCTAATTTCATATAAATGGTTATAGATTCTATCCTTAAGCCTTCTTGTTATCATGCCAACATACGCAAAAGCACTCATCTTTTTTGCTTTTTATTTGTATTTTTATTTGTATTTTAATAAATGTCGTAGAATCCTACAGTTTAGTTTATTGGATGATCGTGGTGGTATCTACTTGTATTCATTATTACTACACTTATATTCCTTGTTTTGAACCAGGAGTCTATCATCCCCACCCCTTATGCTGGGTGCCACATGATCAATGACAAAGAAAATACATTTCTTGAAATTGGTGCAAACAGTACTGTGACCATACAATGCATTGTAAACATCCCTATTTTAATTGCTCTCAGATGTTAAACTAGCCTATCCTTAAGTCTACATACTGTTTTGCCCACATAAAAGGCAGAGCAGCTGACACAGGTAACCACATGTACCAACATAGTGGTGTTACAGATGTATCTTCCCGGGCATGCCAAAGTGTGACTATATCCATGTATTGCCACATAGGGTCCATCATTAATGTAGCAACAAAATCTACATGCCCCACATTTAAACATCAAGGATTTAAGCCATTTGTAGTTGTTATTTTCTAGTATATTCTTGATGTTTTTGCCCCTACTGAAAACAACCTTTGGTTGGGTTCCCAGTATTCCCTTACTGTGTTCATCAAAACATAACTACCAGGTTTTTATAAGTGCATCAATAAGGGGTGGGCTCAATGCTTTGTATTTTAATGCAAATACATCAGGGTTGTTCCTTTTGTCAACTCTTGTTGATGTCAAAATGGGCGCAAAAGACGTAAATCTTTTTTGCACAACCTCACGCTTAGTACCCAAAAGAAGTTTTAATGGGTACCCTCTCCCCAGAAACATCCCCACTAGATTAAACATTTCCTGTTGGAAGGCTAAATTGTCACTAACCAACCTTGACAGCCTCACCATCTGCCCCTTAACAATACTTTTCCTCTGGTGGTAGGGATGGCAGCTGTCAAAGTGGAAAAGGGAATTAGAATGTGTTTTTTTTCCAATATATGTTGGATTGATTTTAGTTTTATCAATGTTGTCACTCACAAGCAAAGCCTCTCTAAAATAAGCCAACCCAGTGTCATGTGGGATGACTGTGAACAAACTGACTACATCAATGGTGAGGAAAGAATATTGATTAGAAGTATCAACCCGACTCAAATGCTCCAAACAATGCCATGAGTCTCTTAATTTGTGCTCAATACCAGAGACCCCACACTTGGACCCTACATACACAAAGGCTGCCAGAGGTTCTGTCTTTGAACCCCTGGCTGCCACAATAGGTCTAAATGGTGGGTTGTAAACATCTTTGTGGATTTTGGGGATCCCAAAGATGACAGGAGCAATGGGATGAGTCACTGTCAAAAAATTGATTTTATTTACATCAAACATTACCTGGTAAAATGCATCATTTAGATAAAGATCCACAACCTCATAGGCCCTGTTGACTTCACATCTAGAAACCCTCTTGTATGTTGTAGTGCCATTAAGGATGCCATGCATTCTAGACACATAATCAATGTGAATCATGATCACGACACCCCCAACCTTGTCCGGCTTCATGAATCTTAATTCTTTATTTTTGGCTAGGTCAATCAAGGTTTGTCTCTCATCATAACTAAGGTTAAACTGATTTTTCAATGTATTTGTTACACTGCTTAATATCAGAGCTTTGGCTGGCTAACATCTACCTGAAATCAGCTGGATATATAAGTGAATTTCAGTACACTTTTTTCTGCTCTTTTGCATATAGTACTGTATTTAATTTATTTATTTGTGTTTTTCACTGAATATTAACACAAATACAGTTGTGGATATCTCTCTACAGAGTACTTTTAGAATTTCTGTGTAGCCATTGATAGCAGTGGGTGGTAGTTTCAGCTCATCACTGACATTCTGTCTTGCCTTATATAAGTGGTACATTTTGAGTTATCTCTGCTTAATATCAGAGCTTTGGCTGGCTAACATCTACCTGAAATCAGCTGGATGTATAAGTGAATTTAAATACACTTTTATCTGCTCTTTTGCATATAGTACTGTATTTAATTTATTTGTGTTTTTCACTGAATATTAACTCAACTGAAGTTGTTGCTGTCTCTCTACAGAGTACTTTTTAGAATTTCTGTGCAGCCATTGATAGCAGTGGGGGTAGTTTCAGATCATCACTGAATTCTGTCTTGCCTTATATAAGTGGCACATTTTGAGTTATCTCTGCTTAATATCAAAGCTTTGGTTGGCTGACATCTACCTGAAATCAGCTGGACGTATAAGTGAATTTAAATACACTTTTATCTGCTCTTTTGCATATAGTACTGTATTTAATTTATTTATTTGTGTTTTTCACTGAATATTAACTCAACTGAAGCTGTGGCTGACTCTCTACAGAGTACTTTTTAGAATTTATGTGTAGCCATTGATAGCAGTGGGGGGTAGTTTCAGCTCATCACTGACATTCTGTCTTGCCTTATATAAGTGGTGCATTTTGAGTTATCTCTGCTTAATATCAAAGCTTCGGCGAGCTAACATCTACCTGAAATCAGCTGGAAGTATAAGTGAATTTAAGTACACTTTTATCTGCTCTTTTGTATATAGCACTGTATTTAATTTATTTATTTGTGTTTTTCACTGAATATTAACTCAACTGAAGTTGTGGATGTCTCTCTGCAGAGTACTTTTTAGAATTTCTGTGTAGCTATTGAAAGCAGTGGGGGGTAATTTCAGCTCATCACTGGCATTCTGTCTTGCCTTATATAATTGGTACTTTTTGAGTTATCTCTGCTTAATATCAGAGCATGGCCGGCTAACATCTACCTGAACTCAGATGGATGTATAAGTGAATTTAAGTAAACTTTTATCTGCTCTTTTGCATATAGTACTGTATTTAATTTATTTATTTGTGTTTTTTCACTGAATATTAATTCAAATGAAGTTGTGGCTGTCTCTCTACTGTTAGTTCCCCACCAACTCTCCCTGTTCTTGTTTTGGTGGTAATGTTGGTGGCTTTGAAATTGCTTGCCCCTCTTGTAGATTTGTAGATGGATACTCCTTTTGGGCCCATCTCATTTGCTCACTCAACAGAGTACAGTGAGATCATATTCTGATTTCAGGCACTCCTACTGTGTACAGAGAGAGCATTCGGGAAGGACATCCCCTGTAGCCTCTTAATCCTGCTCTGTTCCCCCCCTCAAAAAAAAAAATATGTATATGTATATATATATATATATATATATATATATATATATATATATATATATATATATATTATTCAGCTGCTCTTACTGTAACTGTCTTAGTTGCTGTTCTGCATGCTGTTATCTGTTCAGTCGCTCTTACTCTGCACTTATTACTACTTGTTAGTAGCCTTCTAATTTATTGCCTTCTGCACTTGTGTTTTAGTGATTTGTTCATTTAATTGCATTTATTTGAACTGTATTTGCCATAGTGTTGCTACACACTTGGGTGTGCTGGCCTGCACTACAATTTGAATTGTATTTACTGTTGTTTTAGCTGGTTTTGTGTAACAAAAAAAAATTCAAAGCTTGTTTCCTGCACTTCCTGTATCTAGTCAAGTCCAGATACAGCCTTGCTGTATCCAGGACTGTTGGTAAGCTTCTGAGCCCCCCAAGACTTTCTGTGTTGGAGGGAAGCCTTCTAACTTATCAGTGGGAGTGGTAAGCACTAGGTAGCCTATCTACTATGGGATGAGTGGGTTTTGGCCCTGAAATTGTAGTTCATTGGCCATTTGGGCAGTTTCTCCATCTCTTTCTTCTTTCTGGTTAAAAGCCAGTTTTGCATTTTGTCCCTGCCTTTCCTATAACTAGTGTAGTCCAGGTACAGATTTGCTGTATCCAGGACTGTTGGTAAGCTTCTGAGCCCCCTCCAAGCCCTTCTGTGTTGGAGAGAAGCTTTCTAGCTTATCAGTGGGAGTGGTAAGCCCGAGACCACTCAACCGGACCCAATTCCTCGGCAAATACCGATTTTGTGGGAAAAAATTTGGGGTACCACGAATTTCCGCATGGCCCCTTTAATTTCTGAATTTCCTGTTGTTTTTTTTTTTTTTTTAAACTCATCCTGACATCGTCAATTGCAGGGTGTGCATGACATCAGCTTCTGTACACGCAGCACATTTTTCCTACCCATCTTGGCTCCTCCGCTCTCCAGGTAAAAAAAAAAACAAGACAAACTGCAGCTTTATTTTATTTTATTTATTTATTCACTCACTTAACAGCTGCAGGCTTAGCTTTAGCAGCTTGTTGTGATTACTTTTGGCGGCTACAAAAAAAAATGTAGGTGTTGTGTGTCACTCGTGTGCTTATTTTATTTACTTAATGGCTGCAGACTTAGCTTTAGCAGCTTCTATGTAAAATGTGATTACTTTTGGCACTGGCAGGCAGCTACAAAAACGTACATGATGTGTGCTTATTTTATTTATTTAATGGCTGTAGGCTTAGCTTTAGCTGCAACTTATATTTAAAATGTGAACTGATTACTTTTGGTTGGCTATAAAAGTACGTACCTGTTGTGTCACTCATGTGCTTATTTTATTTTCTTAACGGCTGTAGGCTTAGCTTTAGTTGCAACGTCTTCTATTTAAAATGTGAACTGATTACTTTTGGCGGCTATAAAAGTACGTACATAACGGCTCCAGGCTTAGCTTTATAAGCAGCTTCTATTTAAAATGTGATACTTTCGGTGACTACAAACATACTTAAGGTGTGGTGTGTGCTTGTGCATGTTAAACGTTCTGCTCTTTGCAGGTACATTTATCCATTTGATTTTGATTCTCTTTCATGAACTCAAAGACCATTGAATTGAAAGTTGTAATAGACGTGAACTGAAGACTAGAAAGAGCTCAAGATGGTTTTATACCGATTCTAATTTAAGGTTGACAGCTGAAGGGTATATCAGAAACTGGAATTTAAATTACAGCTATCACATCACTAACTTTTGATTGTGCTACTTTGCATTAGTGAAACAGATATTCTGCAATGTTTTTTTTTCTTTACACACTGAATTTATTTGTGTGCTTTCTTGTTAAGGCTCCTTACTGTGGGTCTAGATTATGCTTTTTGCATGAAAACGAGTAGAGTTCTAATTTTTGTACTGCTATTTAGCATTGTTCTGTTGGAGATTGAAGTTTGGAAAATAATAAATGTAATAAAATTAGTTATCAAAGATAGAACCCTAGGTGAGGAATGACTGGATAAGGATAGGCTGGAAACAAACCTATTTCTATTATTTACATTTTTTGTGTGAGCCTGATGGTTCAGCTATTTGATGATGTTATAAAACGATCATCTCTGGCCTGGAACAGTATATTTTATTTATTTTAGTACCAGTGAAGGTCATATACAGCTAATTAAAGCTATGCATGGTCAAATATGCATTGTCCAGACTTTTTGCGTTATATGTTTGGTCTGTTCCTCATAAATCTTTGGTTTTCTGGAGGTCTCCGAGGCCAAAATCATTAAATAATAAGTTAAGGGCTGCATACTTTTATTTAAACAGTGGCTACAAATGTTGGTGTTATAGTTTATTTATTTACTTAATGGCTGCAGAGTGCAGACTTAGCTTAACTTTTACTTAACAGCAAGAGAAATGTACATGTGCACGCGTACAGGCTTGCAGCAGCAGCTTCTTTTATTTATTTCCTGAGTTTGCTTAATATTTGTGTGATTAGCAGAACACAAAAACAGCTTCTTTTATTTATTTACTACTTAGCTGTGTGCGCTTAATGTTTATGTGATGCAGCTTCTTTTATTTACTTACTTAGCTGCGGAGAATATGTAGAAGAAATAATGAAATATTAAGTTGTTTGCTAGCAGCAATTTCTACATTAGTTACAGATCTTACAGATCTCTTGAATGTGGAATTATTTAGATGACTTTTATTTCAGCAGAGATTGTGCATATTTACTGAATCTGGTGGATTGTAGAAGTTTAAGTAGACTTTTATGATGGAAATGTTCTGAACTGGGCAGTTTTGTCATTATTGGTTCATGCATTTTGTTTCATTGTTTACTGAAAAAATGTTCAAAACAATAAATTTAAACTGTGCTCTAACAAGTGTGCTGCATTATACAAGGAATGTAATTTAATACCATCAGGAAGGTGTATCAAAGAACAGATGTATGTTTCGTGTGCATGGGGCCTATGATTTGAAAACAGCCCAAAAGTAATCTTTATCCGCCACTGGCCAAATGCATTTTCTTTGAATGTCCAAATGCATTTTGTTTGAATGTGAGTTTCAGTGCTATTTTAATGAATGTGAGTTTCAAGGGCAGAGAAGTTTTAATGCTATGTTTATTTTTATTGTGAGACAGTATTGCTTTGTTTCAGTATTGCTTTGCTTAGCAGATGTCTACATTAGTATTTGTGCATTGTGCTATAAAATGTAAAAATAAAATCCAAATAATCAATGTAGACGTAAAACGGTATGCACATTAATGTTTATGGTAAATGGGGCAAAATAGCCAGGTAATGGGACATTGGAATGGCTGCAGTGGGTCTCTAGTACCATATTTTGGTTGTCTGTTCATCAGTTTGCATTTGAAAGTTGATATTCCACAATTCCATTGGAGTGGGCAGGGTTACATAATTATGTATGCTAATTTTATGTTAATCAGTGTACAGATTTGTACCTATTTTTCATGGGCCTTGTCCAGATTTTTGACACTTCCAGGTTGAGAGGTATGGCACTAGGTAACCTATCTACCACAGGAGGAGTGGTTTCTGGCCCAGAAACTATAGTTTATTGGCCATTTGGGAAGCTTTTCCATCTCTTTCAACCTTCTGATTTAAAAGTCTGTGTTTGAGCTTGTTTCCTGCCTTTCCTATTACTAGTCTAGTCCAGGTAGAGATTTGTTCTATCCTGGACTCTTTGTAAGCTTCTGAGCCCCCCCAAGCCTTTCCGTGTTGGAGGGAAGCCTTCTAGCTTATCAGTGGGAGTGGTAAGCATCAGGTAGCCTATCTACCACAAGAAGAGTGGTCCCTGGCCCAGAAATTGTAGCTATTGGCTGTTTGAGCAGTTTTTTCCACCTCTTTCAACTTTCTGGTTTGAAAGCCGCACTTGCGCCTGTTTCCTGCCTTTCCTATAACTAGCCTAGTCCGGTTAGAGAGTTGCTGTATCCAGGATTGTTAGTAAGCTTCTGAGCCCCCCAAGCCTTTCTGTGTTGGAGGGAAGCCTTCTAGCTTATCAGTGGGAGTGGTAAGCACTAGGTAGCCTATCCTCCATGGGAAGAGTGAGTTTTGGCCCAGAAACTGTAGTTTATTTGGCCACTTGGACAGTTTTCCATCTCTTTCAACTTGCTGGCTTAAAAGCCTAGGTTTGGACTTGTTCCCCATCTTTCCTGTAACTAGTCTAGTCCAGGTACAGATTTGCTGTATCCAGGACTCTTTGTAAGCTTCCAAGACCCCCAAGCTTTTCTGTGTTGGAGGGAAATCTTCTAGATTATCAGTGGGAGTGGTAAGCATTAGGTAGCCTATTTACCACATGATGAGTGGTTCCTGGCCCAGAAATTGTAGCTATTGGCCATTTGGGCAGTTTTTCTTTCCATCTCTTTCAACATTCTGGTTTAAAAGCCACACTTGCGCTTGTTTCCCACCTTTCCTGTAACTAGCCTTGTCCAGATACAGAGTTGCTGTATCCAGGACTGTTGGTAAGCTTCTGGGCCCTGCAAGCCTTTCTGTGTTGGAAGAAAGCCTTCTAGCTTATCAGTGGGAGTGGTAAGCACTGGGTAGCCTGTCTACCATGAGAGGAGAGGTTCTTGGCCCAGAAATTGTAGTTTATTGACCATTTGGACAGTTTGTCCGTCTCTTTCAACTTTCTAGTTTAAAAGACCATATCTGCACTTGTTTCCCATCTTTCCTGTAACTAACCTTCTGGGTAGCAATAGAAAGCCTTAAACTGATACAAGCCTTCTAGCTTAGAAGAGAGTCTTTGGAGTGATTGTCAGTTTTCTGTACTTTCTTGCTGTACTTAACTGTTTTCTGCATAAACGCAGATTTTCCAGCATTTATTGTGATTTAAAAGCTTGTTTTTTTCACATATTGTACTTATTTGGCTGCCTGCAGTTTTAAAAAGTTGTTTTTTGTTTAAATAATTTGTTTAACTGTTGTAGGCTACACACTAAAGCATGATAACCTTTTCTGATCATTTGTAGTTTTTTAAAGCTGTTTTAAGTGCATTTTTTTTATTGTTTTTGCCTTATCTTTTCAAAAAATCAAAAAAAAAAATTCCTTGTTTCCCACCTTTCTAAGCTAGTATAGTCCAGTTTTCAGGCTAGTGCTGAATTCAGGCTGTGATACTAGTTTCTGAGTTGCCCATACCTTACTTGGATAGAAGGAAGTTTCTCTGTTTACCTGTGAGAGAGGGGAGCTTTGAGAAACCTATCTGTTCCTGGAAGACTGTCATAACCAGTGGCATAATCAGTCAGGAGGAGAAGGAAACCACACTCACTACAATTCCAGTCTCACATAGACCTACAATAAAGATCTGCCTAAGCAGCAGAGACCTCCAAAGTAGACACCCAAGCAACCGCTACCCCAAAACAAAACACGTGCAACACATATCTCACAAAGCCAGTGTGCCGAACAGTCACAGCCCTTAAGGCTAAACAACACACCTGATACACTTGTAATAGGTGACTCTATCGTCAGGCACACTGACGTCCCGCTCACCAGGCTGAACAAGGAGAAGGTCATGGTGAGCAGCCTGTCTGGCGCTAGGATCTGCCACATAACACAAGCACTCAGGTCACTCCAAGGCAAGTACAAATATGACTCAGTCATTGTCCATGCTGGTGTGAATGACCTAAGGCATTACCTCCCTGGACTACATGAAAAGAGACATAGAGGAGCTCTCTGATCATGTAGCCCAGGCTGGTATGACCCTGACCTTGAGTAGCATCTTACCCTCACCAAGAATGATGCCACAATATGAAGACAAGATGATCAATTTCAACAATTGGCTTAAGTACTGGTGTCATTCAAAGGGGATCCAATGCCTGTCAGCTTGGGATGATATGCACGACAAGCCACGATGCTTTGCTAGGGACGGCTTGCACCTGTCACCCCTGGGCTTTCGGATATTGGCAAAGGCTCTTGCTACCCCCATAGTGCCTTTTTTAGGCAAGGCTCAAAAGACAAACCCACCTCCATAGGTATCACAAGGGATAAGAAACTAAGAGTAATGATACTCAACGCTAGAAGTCTAAACCTCAAGATGCATGCACTCGAAACTCTCCTTATCATGGAGAACATCGATATCTGTGCAGTAACAGTAACCTGGTTCAGGACTCCCGAGAGCACCCCAGCACTACCAGGTTATACCTCATACCATGCTTTTCGGCCCCAAAACTTGGACCGAACCACAAAAGGAGGGGGAGTATCGATATTCATCAAAGATACCCACACCTCCAGGTTGGTGGCAAAGCATCAGAGACTATCCATGTGCAACTAACAGTGGGTAAAACTGCCTTCCAGTTTATAGCCTGCTACAGACCACCCTCCCAAACCCAGGAACCCCACTCGGCCTTCCTGAGAACACTGGAAAATATGAAGGTCTCTCCAACACCATTATATTGGGCGACTTCAACTACCCAAACATAGATTGGGAGCATTACTCTAGCTCCAACACCCTTGCCCAAAGGTTCCTAGAATTCATAAACTCAAATGCTGTGGAACAACTTGTTACCACTCCCATAAGAGGGGAAAACATACTGGACCTGATCATCACCAACATGGGGACTCTATGCTCCAGACCAGAAGTGTATCCCTCACTGGTAAGATCAGACCATAAACTGATCTCACTGGATATTTACATCCGACCCCACCCCTGCCCAGAAAACCACAGTGAAAACTTCTCTAAAGCAAATTTCACACTCCTCAAAACCGAGGTGGAATCCTTCAAAGCCCGGGCCTGTGGAAAATACGGCCCAGACCGCAGAATCCTTTATAAATGCATTCTATGAACACCTTCAGGAATGCATGGATCATGCAATCCCAAATAAAACCAAGACCCAATCCTCCAAAGGCAGACGACCTGTCTGGTGGACCCCAGCCATAAACAAACTATACAATAGAAGGAGGAAGCTACTACATGATAGAGCAAAATCCCAAAAGGGAAGGCATCTCTGATCAGTATTAGCAAAAACTAAGGGCACTCATAAAATCGTCAAAGGCCAGCGAGAGAAAATTGCACAGGACACTAAGGATAATCACAAGGCTTTCTTTAGTTATGTTAGGAACCTGGGTGGGAATTCCCAGATATGCTCAGAATTAGTCCAAAATGACAAAATACACTGATACCACAGACATTGCCAACATCCTAGCTGACAGGTTCAAACTCCCTCCCCACCAAAAGGGCAAATATCTATCCCAGCAGTGTGCTGCCCCCCTGACATCTCAGATGCTCAGGTGGGAGCCACCCTCTCTAAAGCAAAAAACACAGTATCAATGGGACCAGACGGTGTCCCAGGCTGCGTCCTACATGAACTCCAAGAAGAGCTAAACCCAAACATAAAACTACTGTTCAATCTCAGCCTTACTACAGGATATGTACCCAAAGAGTGGCGTACAGCAACAGTGGTCCCTCTCCACAAAGGTGGTGCCTCAACGGACCCTGGAAACTATTGCCCCATAAGCCTGACTAGCTTGGTCTGCAAAGCTATGGAAAGGATCATCATGGACCTCATAAATAAAGATATTGGGGACCTACAGACACTGGATCCTATCAGTTTGGCTTTGTTAAGGGCAGATCCTGCCTCTTAAACCTGGTTGACTTCTTTGAAACAGTCACCAAGGCCATTGACGAAGGGAAGGTGGTCCACACAGCCTATCTGGACCTCGCAAAAGCCTTCGATACAATACCCATGCGGGCATTATAGATAAGCTCATCAGCTTAAATATAAACCCCTATGTCACTAGATGGGTTGCAAACTGACTCAAGGACAGAACCCACATGGTTAGAATTGCTGGAGCCATGTCAGACTCCAAACCAGTTACAAGTGGCGTCCCACAAGGCTCAGTCCTGGGACCTCTCTTGTTTGGTATATATTTCTCGGAGGTACAGGCCAACATGGAAGGACTGTGGCTGACCAAGTTCGCAGATGACTGCAAACTGGGTGCCATAATCGACTCTCCAGCCAACACAAGCATCCTCCAAAAGGGCCTCATAGAAACAGACAACTGGTGTCAGAGCCATGGCCTCAAGCTAAACGCCAAAAGTGTATAGTCATCCCTTTGGCAAAAACAAAGTGCCCACAAATTACCACATAGGTGGTAATCCATTAAGTACAGAAGAAGTAATTAGGGACCTGGGGACCCAAGTTGATAGCAATCTCTCATTTGACAACCACGTGGCCAAAGTGGTTAGAAAAACATTTTATATAGCCCACCTAATCATGAAGGGATTCATATCTAGATTAGGGGAGGTCATCATGCCTCTTTACTCATCCCTCATCAGGCCCATAATCGAGTACAATGCCCCTTTTGGGATGTATCTTACCAAACACCTGCAGCAACTGGAAAGACCCCAAAAGTACCTCACCAAGGGGATCAAAGGGCTCAAACAGATGCCATATGCTGCCCGGTTAAAGAAACTCCAGCTCTACTCAGTGGCATATTGCCTGCTCAGAGGTGACCTGTGCCTGACATATAAAGCCATGTCCAACCCGGAATTAAGGGACATGCTGCACCTCAGAAAATCCAAATCCCATCGAGACTTGAACCTCAGCACTGAAATAAACAGGACATGCTGGAGGGACAGATTCATAACCCAGAGGCTCCCGTCACTATGGAATAAAATCCCAGTCCAGGTTAGGCAGAGTCCCTCATTGATTCTCTTCAAGAGGAATCTTGATGAGTGGATGGGAGATCATAGGTTTGGTATCACTTCTGTGTCACTGTTAGACAGAGGCACAGTATACTAACCTCGAAAAAGGGCATAGCAAAATAAATTTAAAATGGGTGGCGAAAGCCAAACATACTCTGGCTAGGCTTATAATTGCCCTAGGGCAGATAGCCTAGTATGAACCTATGAACCTATGAACCTATAAGAGTGGTTCCAGCCCAGATGTTAGTAGTTTATTAGCCATTTTGGGCTAATTTCTATCTCTTTCATTTCCCTACTATAAAAACCATGTTTGCATGGTTTTGCGCACCGGACAGTGCCGGTTAGCTACGGTTAAATTATTCTCGGCTCCACTAAGTCTCCTCTTCAGTTTTTCCCTTGACACTAGTCTAACTCTCAACCTAAGCACTCAAAAAGCATCTTACAGCCCAGCACTTGCTCAGACCTAAGAGCAAGCACTAATAAATCCTGACACTGACTGCCCAGCAGGGCAAGGCTCTTTATTCACCCCTCACCAACCAAGAGACTAAGCAGCTCATCCTACTATTGAGGCATGACCAAAGGGCAACTTCAGGTGCACTCTCCAATCCAGCTGGTGAATCTGGGTATTCTGAGGCAATGTTACAACTGCCTCATGTAAACAGACAGCCCTCTCCTCCTACCACAAAACACTAACATATGCGAGAGATGGAATTATACAGCCAAACTGGAAGCTAAGCTGTCTCCACCCAAGACTGGAACAGACAGTCAAGAGGAGAAGGTTAACACTTGCACCACACCTCCAGCCGCACACAGACCTACTAAAACAGCACTGGCAAAAAATACACATAAATACACAAAATCATACTTGGAGGCTCTAAATAAAAACCTGCAAAAGCATCAGAGACCTCCAAAGCAGACACCCAAACAACCTGCACTTCCCGTCACAAACCAGACAACACATAAAACACAAAATCAGTGTGCTGCACAATCACAGCCCTTAAGGTGAAATAACATACCTAACACACTAGTAATAGGTGACTCTATAGTCAGGCACACTGACATCCCACTCACTAGGCTGGACAAGCAGATGGTTACTGTTAGCTGCTTGTCAGGAGCCAGAATCCGCCACATAAAACAAGCACTCAGGTCACTCCAGAACAAGTACAAATATGACTTTGTATTGTTCATGTTGGTGTGAATGACCTGAGACGTACCTCCCTGGATTACATGAAAAGAGACATGGAAGAGCTCTCTGATCATGCAGCCCAGGCTGGTATGACCCTGACCCTGAGTAGCATCCTACCCTCACCAAGAATGATACCTCAGTATAAAGAAAAAATGAACAATTTCAACAATTGGCTAAGCTTCTGGTGTCATTCAAAGGGGATCCAGTGTCTGTCAGCCTGGGACGACATGCTCGACAAGCCACGTTGCTTCATAAGAGATGGCTTGCACCTGTCACCCCTAGGCTTTCGAATACTGGCCAAGGCTTTGGCTGCCTTTTTTAAACAAGGCTCAAAAGTCAAACCCACCTCCATAAACAGCACAATTAACAAAAAACTGAGGGTTATGTTACTCAATGCGAGGAGTTTAAATATCAAAATGCATGCACTTGAAGCACTCCTCAGTGTGGAGAATGTTGACATCTGTGCAGTAACTGAAACCTGGTTCAAGGCTCCAGAGAGCACCCCAGCACTACTGAGCTACAACTCATACCACACGTTTCAGCCACAGAACACAGACCGAAACACAAAAGGAGGGGGTGTATCCATATTCATCAAGGATACTTACACCTCCAGGTTAGTGGCACATCATGATACCTCTGAGATCATCCATGTGCAACTAACATCGAGCAAATATGCAATGCAAATTGTGGCCTGCTACAGATCACTGTCCATGACCCAGGACCACCACTCCACCTTTCTGGAGACACTGGAAAACATGAAGGTCCTACCGAACACCCTGATATTAGGCAATTTCAATTACCCTACCATTCACTGGGAAAACTACTCTAATACAATTTCCCAGGCTCAGCTCTTCCTGGACTTCATCAACTCAAATGCCCTGGATCAGCTGGTAAACTCCCCTACCAGAGGTGAAAACATATTGGATCTGGTCATCACCAACATGGGCGACAGGTTTTCCACACCGGAGGTCAACCCGTCACTGGTTAGATCAGACCATAAACTAATTACTCTGGATGTCCACACCCAACCACCACCCCCAACTAAGGAAACCACAGTAAAAAACTTTTCAAAAGCAAACTTCACCTTACTTAAGACAGAGGTGGTAAGTTTCACAGCCCCCACGATAAAGGATAATGCTGCCCAAGATACAGAAACCTTTACAAATGCACTCTATGAGCACTTACAAGGATGCATGGATCATGCCATCCCTAGCAATACCAAGACTCACTCCTCTAAGAGAAGGAAACCTGTTTGGTGGATAAACAGGCTATACAATAGAAGGAGGAAACTAGTTCAGAAAAAAAAAGCAATTCCCAAGAAGGAAAGACATCCCTGATCAGTATCAGTAAGAAACTAAGGTCCCTCATGAAATCATCCAAGACTAACTTCGAAAGAAAAATAGCCAAGGATTCAAAAGATAACCACAAAGCCTTCTTTAGCTATGTTAAGAATCTAAGTGGCATGTCGCAGATATGCAATGAACTAGTGCAAAATAGCACAAAATATACTGAACCTACTGATATTGACAACATCCTGGCAGATAGATTCAGTGCAAATTTCACCCCCCTCTCACCTTCAAAAGGGCCCACAACAATACCGGAAATGTGTAGTGTCCCAAAACTCACAGGCACACAGGTGAAAACAGCCCTTTCAAAAGCCAAAAACACAGTGTCAATGGGACCAGATGGTGTCCCAGGCTGCATCTTTCACAAACCTCAGAACGAACTAACCCCCCACCTAAACACGCTGTTCAACCTCAGCCTCTCCACCAGGCTACATGCCCATAGAATGGAGCACAGCAATGGTTATTCCTCTCCACAAAGGAGGGGCCACAACTGATCCTGGTAACTATCGCCCCATAAGGCTGACTAGCCTGGTCTGCAAGGCTATGGAGCGCATCATCATGGAACTCATTAACAAAGACATTGGGTACCTCCAAACACTTAACCCGACCCAGTTCGGCTTTGTTACGGGCAGATCATGCCTACTAAACCTGGTTGACTTCTTTGAGACAGTCACCAAGGCCATAGATGAGGGAAAGGTGGTTCACACAGCCTACCTTGACCTCGCCAAGGCTTTCGACACCATTTCCCACTGAGGTATTACAGAAAAACTCACCAGCCTGAACATAAACCCCTACATCATGAGATGGGTTGCCAACTGGCTTACAGACAGAATTCACACAGTAAGAATAGCGAGCTCCGGGTCCGACTCTAAACAAGTCACAAGTGGTGTCCCACAAGGCTCGGTCCTGGCACCCCTACTGTTTGGCATATATTTCTTAGAAGTACAGGCAAACACAGGAGGACTATGGCTAACCAAAGTTCGCCGATGACTGCAAACTGGGATCCATAATTGACTCTCCGTCTGACATGGACATCCTCCAAAAGGGCCTTACTGAGATGGACACCTGGTGTCAAAGTCATGGCCTCAAGCTAAATGCCAAAAATGCATAGTCATCCTATTTGGAAAAAACAAAACACCCATGAATTACCACATAGGTGGCAGCCCCCTTTATACAGAAGAGGCAATAAGAGATTTGGGAACCCAGGTAGATAATAATCACTCCTCTGACAATCATATTGCCAAAGTAGTTAGGAAATCCTTCTATGTGCCCCATCTAATTACTAAAGGGTTTGCATCTAGAAATAAAGAGGTTATAGTGCCCCTCTACTCATCACTCATTAGACACATCTTAGAGTGCAATGCCCCATTTGGGATGCACCTCACAAGACACTTCCAACAGCTGGAAAGACCACAAAAGTACCTCACCAAGAGGATTACTGGCCTCAAACATATGTCTTATGCAGCCCGACTGAAAAAACTCTGTCTGTACTCAGTGGCATTTCACTTACTTAGAGGTGATCTCTGCCTGACTTACAAAGCCATGTCCTACTCAGAATTGATGGACATGCTCCACATAAAGAAATCCAAGTCACTGCGAGCTACGCACTCTAGTGAGCTAAACCTCACCACAACAATAAATAGAACATGCTGGAGGGATAGATTCCTGTCACAGAGACTCCCCATGCTTTGGAACAAAATTCCAAATTACATCAGGCAGAGCCCCTCGCTAACACTCTTCAAGAGAAACCTTGACGAGTGGATGGGTAACAGAAAATACACCCCTGGGATCACTTCATTGGCTCTGCTTGACAGACGATCAGTTAATTAATCAACGGGGTGGCGAAAGCCGACACACTCTGGCTAGGCCCTCGGGCAGATAGCCTAGTACCTACCTATGAACCTATGAACCTATGTAGTACCTTCCTAAATTCCCTTTCACACATTCTTTCAAATAGTATTACATCCCTACTGTTTGGGGGGATGAACAAACATTTTCTCTTTAAAAGTGGATTACTATTTGTGACTGTGGAATTGTGTTCACAGAAATACATCATTAAATTCAATTGTCTGGTGTACAATCTTAAACTGGTAAGTACGTTGGCCACATCTAACTTAAAGTTTGGCACAAATGTGGTTCCTTTGCTAAGTAATTTAAAATGTGACTCCTTAATTTCAAGGTTACTAAAGTTGTAAATATTGAAGCCATTATTAATTCTCACATCACATACCATTCCCTCAGAACAGTCACCAAAATCAGTCAACACTACTTCACCAATATTGTCCAACTTGTCCAAGAAACTGTAGTCCAATGTATCAAACAAAAATTGATTATAGTCTGTTAATGTCTGTTGTTCATTGGGTATTGGTGTCTCCTGTTGTAAAAATTCCTGTGTTCGTTGTATCCATTGTGTTGGTTCCATGACCCCCCCATCTCTTTTGTTCCTTAGCCTTTCCAACCTCCTCAGTGGAGGTTGCTGGTCTAAAAAAAACTCTATTGTTTTAACTAGTGTCACCATTAATGTTTTCGTTTCTATTGGGTCCATTAATGTAATTATCATTATTGTAGTTTGGATCACCCATACCAAAACTGCTTTCACTATGAGTGACCTTTGCAACTCCTATTGGGTAAACATAATTGTTCTTATACTCTATTTGGCCACTAGCTAATTGTTTACATTTAACCTTAGCATTATTTTTAACAAAGTCATCCAGGTTTCTCAGCAATTTTTTGTAGTTCTCTGAGTACTCCATAAACAGCAAATCATTGACAATGTTTGCATTTAAACAAGTTATTTCCTTTTCCAAGTCAGCTAACTTACTTTGTGATACCCAATAGTTTCAATCCAGAGCTCGATAAGTTCACCATACATGCCAGTGTCCTTTTCAATCCCAAACGGCAACTTCCAAATCCTCAAACCTTTACGCACTTGCTTAAGCACCAAGGATTTACTGAGGAATGCGTTGTGCATTTGTAAGGCTCTGAATTTTTTACAGATGCCTTTGAAATGTTTAAGTTGTTTGTTGAATGTAGGCCTGTCGTCCGACCTCACAACAGGTTCTAAAAAGTTGAGCTCTGGCGTACGAAGCCATTCTTTAATATCACAGCCTCGCGATAAGTCCTGAGGGGTTCCCACACTGGGTGGGTTGGCTTCTTCCAACATCATTGAATGCAAGGTGAAAAGTTCAGCTTGCGTGCTTGTTAGCGTGGGAATGGAACACACCCCGGTGTCTTCCTGAGTAAGTAGTGCAGTTAATCTCTACACCGAAGAGGCAAGTTCCACAATAGCAGCCTCCATAAACCACAAACAGCTGAGGTGTCCTGAATGAAGTGGGATCCTGCAACAAAACACAATCAAATACATAACCCAATGGGCAAAAAAACAAGAAGTAAAACAGAAAATCCCAACAACTGATCAGGTCACTACAACTTTAATGGAGAATAAAAATCCAATCCAGTGACTAAGCGCTTTCGCCAGCAATGTGGCTTCTTCAGAGTTCCAGCTAGTCTAGTCACCTCCCATACTACATCTGCTGCTTAAGCATTTTCCCTGGGGACAATGGAAAGAGTTCCACTGGAAAATTTCTTTGTGGGCTTTGTTTCTTTACTTATTTATTTTTACATCTGATTGCCAGGAAAGTTCAACTGGGTTTGGAGCCCATTTTTCAGAGGAGACCTAGGGATAAAAGCTTCAAAATATTACAAACATTTTAAGAACAATACTTTTATAGTGTTTAAACATAATACAAAAAATAAATACAGTTTAAATAATTATATCAAATTAGGCATAACAAATGAGAAGCAGAGTCCCTTCTGCTTGCTTTCTCCTTTGCCTGTTCTGCATCTAAAAAATGTGTTTGATTATTCAGGTAAAATTATTCTGAAGATGGCTGGGTACAGCAGTTTGAATCATACAGCTGCCTCTCAACATTCCCTGATTGTTGAGATAAATGTGCTTCTCTTCTGCCTGATATGCAATGAATAATCATTTTTCATAAGTAATCTGCTCTCCACAATTGTATTACTTTTCATTTCTGCTCAGTATTGTCAAGAGTAACTCATTCTGCTTGTATGATTGCATCTTTACTATTATAGGTATCATCTGCTTTCTCGTGGCCAGGTTTGGAGCATACACATGATGTGCCCTTTCAATTAACAAATCCTGTCATGGAATACTAGTCCTATTGCTTACTAATACTTTTGCAAAACTAATGTCTCTTCTTTCATTTTTTTTGGCACAACATAAAATATCAGGTTTTCCATGTGCACATAGTCTTTTAACTCTACTATTTTGTGAAGCAGCCTTTTTCAGAAGCCTCATGCTGAGACAGCCTTTTCTTCATTTCATCTTCTGATTTTTTCAGTTTTATTCATTTATCTGAATAGCTAGTTAAAGCTTCTTCTATTTTTTAGCCTTTTATTATTTGACTGTATATAGTCACTCACTTTTTACTTATTTTACTTATTTTAAATACTTCAGAACACCTTTGATTTATTTTTCCTTTACATTACTGTAAGCTAGGGCTGCCACCTCTCTGTTTTTTTCCAGACTATCCAGAAATCAAACTGATTGTCCAGTAGTCCAGAAAACAATGTACAAACTCATGTATTCTGTCTCAAAAATGAAACACATTATCAGCGTTTGTTAAATCAGTAGATATACTATGTTGTTTACAGAATAGCATAGTAAATTAGAAGAAAGCAGACATCAGGAATGGAAAAACAGGGTGCACCCCATCAGCTGATGTCATAATGACATCACAAAATGGGTGGAAAGTGGATGGTAGAAGGCGGGGCAGAATTTGGCAGGGTTACTGGTGATACTCTTGACCAAATAGTGTTCACATCCTCTAGAGGTTCAAACATATTGGACTTGGTGCTCACCAGTATGGAAGAGCACTGCACCCTCCACAGTGTCATATCCTTATCAGTGAGGTTGGATCATAAAGCTGTCTCCTTCAAAATAAAAATCAATGTGTTAACCCCAGCAGACCCTGTAATAGTTATGGACTATTCCAAAGCAAACTACACCCAATTATGTGATAGTTTATCAAAATTCAATGCCCCTCCCAAGCTCAAGTTCACAATAACCTGTGCGGAATTGTTCACAGAGACTCTCTATAATCATGTAAATGGCTGTATAGAGTGTGTTGTACCTGCTAGATGTAAGCCCAAAACAAACTCTAAAAACAAACCTCACTGGTGGAATCCTAACCTTAATTGGGTATATAAAACAAAAGGGAAAAGTCATGGTAAAATCAGAAAAAGCAACTCCCATAATGATAGCAGCTCTCTAATTAAACTAAAAAGTAAACCAAGGTGACTAAGTCCAACAAGGTCAATTACAGGGTCACAACAGCCGCAAGATTTAAAGACAGCCACAAGGCTTTCTGCAGCTATATCTTAAAGCTCAAAGGCAGTACATATTGGTGTGCAGAACTGGTGGTCTATAGTGCCCCTTTCACTGAGCAGAGCAACATAGAGAATTTCCTGGCTGACAAATTCAGCTCAACTTCACCTCCCACTCCCCTGTATGTCCTTCCTTGAAATACCTGCCAACATAAACTCCCAACTCCTAACAGGGAGCAGGTCCTGGTGGCATTCCCTAAGGACAACACCACCTGAATGGGTCCCAACAATATCCTGGGATGCATCCTAAATAGCTCATAACATGCCCTATCAGGACCACTGGAGTCACTTTTCAACTATAGCCTCAAAACAGGCTTTGAAAATGAAAATGAAGGACTGCAATATTTATCCCACTTCATAAGGGTGGACCATCAACCAATTCTGGAAATTACAGACCTATTATATTAGTCTGACTAGTCTAATATGCAAAGCCATGGAATGAATTATCATGGAAATGATCAACAAAGGCATAGACAACCTTCAGACACTAGACCCAGTCAAGATAGGTTTTGTCAAGGGAAGATCAGGCTTACTAAACCTGGTGGACTTCATTGAGATGGTCACCAAGGCAATGAATGAGGGAGATAATGGTGCATACCACCTAACCAGACCTGGCTAAGGCATTTGATACAGTAACCCACTCATGTATTGTTGACAAACTCACCAAACTGGACATAAACCCCTACATAACTCACTGGAGTGCCAGCTGGCTCATAGATAGGACCCAGAAAGTCAGGAATGATATTACTACATCCATTAAGAGACCAGTCACCAGCTGGGTACCTCAGGCCTTTGTGCTGGGACTGCTCCTATTTGGCATCAACTTCTCAGAGGTAAAGGTTAATATCAAGGGCCTTTGGCTGACTAAGTTTGCAGATGACTGCAAACTGGGAGCTATCATAGATTTCCCCATGATGCAAACATATTTCAGGAGGGTCTAACACAAATAAATGACTGGTGCCAAAATCATGAACTAAAACTCAATGCCAAGAAATGCATTCCAGTGCCTTCTGAGAAGACTGCCACCCAGCCTAATTACTCCATTGATAAGACACTCATAAGAGCTGACCCAGTACTCAGGGGTCTGGGAACATATATATAAAGTAATCTGGCCTTTGACCAACATGTAGAAAAGGTAGTCCAGCACCCAACTTATACATAAGGGCATGGCATCCAGGTCCAATGAAGTCATAGTGCCACTTTATTTAGTCCTTATTAGACCCATCATTGAGTAAAATGCCCTCTTCTGCATGCACCTGACCAAACAAATACAATAGTTGTAACATCCCCAAAAGTTCTTTACCAGGAGAATCCAGGGTATAAACATATTGTCCTATACATATTGCTTTAAAGCCCTATTTCTATTCTCTGTCTCATACAGGTTACTGAGAGGTGAACTATGCCTGACATATAAGGCATCCTCTGATCCAGCTCTGATAGACCTTTTGAACATCTGTATCATTAGATCCAAGGATTTAAATTTTGCTTGTGACATAGGTTCATAGGTTCATACTAGGCTATCTGCCCGAGGGCATTTATAAGCCTAGCCCATTGTTTTGTGGCTTACGCCACCCCTTTAGTATGGGGAACTATACCCATTATTTTGCTGTGCCTCTGTCGAGCAGTGACACTGAGGTAATTCCTGGGGTATATCTGCGATCTCCCATCCATTGGTCAAGATTTCTCTTGAACAAGGCCAGCGAGGTGCTCTGCCTCACATGTACCGGGATTTTGTTCCACAGCATAGGGAGTCTTTGGGTGATGAATCTATCTCTCCAGCACGTCCTATTAATAGCCGTGTCGAGGTTTAAGTCTCCGCCCTTGTGGCTCTGATGGATCTAGATTTTTGAGGTGAAGCATATTCATCAAATCTGGGTTTGACATGGCCTTGTATGTTAGGCAAAGGTCACCTCTGAGCAAGCGGTGGCGACTGAATAGAGCTGGAGTTCTTTCAGTCGGGCAGCATAGGACAGATTTTTGAGACCCTTTATCCTTTTGGTGAGGAACTTTGTGACCTCTCCAGCTGCTGCAAGTGTTGGGTCAGATACATTCCGAATGGGGCATTGTACTCAATCATTGGTCTGATGAGTGATGAGTAAAGGGAGACTATGACCTCCCTTGATCTAGATGAGAATCCCTTCATGATAAGGTGGGCAATGTAGAAGGACTTCCTAACTACTTTAGCTACATGGGTGTCGAATGACAGACTACTATCAACCTGGGTCCCCAGGTCCCTGATAACTTCTTCTGTGCTCAGTGGATTGCCACCTATTTGGTAGCTAGGGGTAACCTTGTTTTTCCCGAAGGGTATGACTATGCATTTTTGGCATTTAACTTTAGGCCGTGGCTCTGGCACCAGTTATCCGCTTCTGTGAGACCCTTCTGAAGGATATCTGTGTCAGATGTGTTTTCTACTATGGCCCAGTTTGCAGTCATCTGCAAACGTTGTCAGCCATAACCCTCCTGTGTTTGCTTGTACTGAAAAGTAGATGCCAAACAAGAGTGGGCCCAGGACTGAGCCCTGTGGGACACCACTTGTGACAGGCTTTGAGTCTGACATGGCGCCAGCAACTCTGACCCTGTGGGTTCTGTCACTCAGCCAGTTTGCAACCCATCTTGTGATGTATGGGTTAACATTTAAGCTGATGAGTTTTTCAATGATACCCGAGTGGGGTATTGTATCAAGGCCTTAGCCAGATCGAGGTAGGCTGTATGGACTGCCTTTCCCTCATCAATGGCTTTGGTGACTGTTTCAAAAAGTCAACCAAGTTTAAAAGGCATGATCTGCCTTTGACAAAGCCAAACTGGGTTGGATCCAAAGTCTGCAAATTCCCTATGTCTTTATTTATGAGGTCCATTATGATCCTCTCCATGGCTTTGCAGATAAGGCTTGTCAAGCTAATGGGCCGGTAATTTCCAGGGTCTGTGGAGGCACCGCCTTTGTGAAGTGGGACCCCAGTTGCAGAGCGCAACTCCCAGGGTGCGTATCCAGAGGTAAGACTTTGATTAAACAGCTGTCCTAGCTGTGGGTTTAATTCCTCATTGAGTTCGTGGAGCACACAGCCGGGGACACCATCGGGTCCCATGGATGCTGTGTTTTTGCTTTGGAGAGAGCAGTTCTCACTTGGGCGCTGGAGATGTTTGGGGGCTGCACTCATTTGGTATAGATATCTCTCCTTTTGGGGGAGGGGAGAAGTTTGCACTGAACCTGTCAGCCAGTATGTTGGCAATGTCTGTAGGATCAGTAATCTTCACATCATTTTGAACTAGTTCTGAGCATATCTGGGAGTTTCCTCCTAGGTTTCTAACATAGCTAAAGAAGGCCTTATGATTGTCTTTTGAGTCTTTAGCTATTTTTCTCTCGAAATTTGCTTTGGATGATTTTATGAGAGCTCTTAGTTTTTACTTATAGTGATCAAGGGTGTCTTACCTTTTAAGGATTTTGCTCTATCTTGTAGTAGCTTCCTCCTTTTGTTGTAGAGTTTGTTTATGGCTGGGGTCCACCAGACTGGACGCTTGCCTTTGGTACAAAGAGTCTTTGTTTTGCTTGGGATTGCCTTATCCATGCAGTCCTGCAGGTGCTGGTAGAAGGCGTTTGTAAGTGATTCAGCGGCTTGAGTATTGTTTTCCGCCGCTCGGGGCCTGAAAGGAAACCACACTAGTCTTTAGAAATGTAAAGACGGCATTTGAGAAGTTCTTTACTGTGGTCTTTTATTTCAGGTGGGGTGGGATGAGGACCTCCAGCGAGATTAGTTTGTGATCTGATCTCACCAGTGAGGGGTATACTTCGGTGCTGAACATTGTGCTCCCATGTTCGTGATGATGAGATCAAGTATGTTATCTCCTCTTGTGGGGATGGTGACTAGTTGTTCCATGGCATTTGAGTTTATGAATTCCAGGAACTTTTGGGCTAGGGTGTTTGGGCTTGAGTAGTGTTCCCAGTCTATATTAGGGTAATTGAAGTCACCTAGTATGATGGTGTTTGGTGATACATTTATCCCTCTAGTGTTTTCAGGAAGGCCATGTGAGTTTCCTGAGTTTGTGAGGGTGGCCTGTAACATGCTACAATTTGCAGAGCAGTCTTGCCTATGGTTAATTGCACCTGGATGGTCTCCGATGCATCGTGAGTTGCCACCAGTCTTGAGGTGTGGGTGTCCTTGATGAATATGGATACCCCCCCTCCTTTCTTGGTATTGTCCGGATTTTGAGGCCGGAACGCATGATATGAGGTAAAACCTGATAGCGCTGGGGTGCTCTCAGGAGCCTTGAACCAGGTTTCTGTCACAGCACAGACATCGATGTTCTCCATACTGAGAAGGGCCTCGAGTGCGTGCATTTTGAGATTTAGACTTCTGGCATTGAGCAGCATTACCCTTAGTTTTTTTCCTTTTTTGTGTTCTAGGGTGGTAGGTTTAGAATTTGAGCCTTGCCTAAAAAAGGCACTATGGGGGTGGCAAGAGCCTTTGCCAATATCCGGAATCCCAGGGGTGACAGGTGCAAGCCGTCCCTTGCGAAGCAGCGTGGCTTGTCCAGCATGTCATCCCAGGCAGACAGGTACTGGATCCCCTTTGAATGACACCAGTGTTTAAGCCAATTGTTAAAGCTGATCATCTTATCTCTGTATTGTGGCATCATTCTTGGTGAAGGCAGGATACTGCTCAGGGTCAGGGTCATACCTGCCTGGGCTACATAATCAGAGAGCTCCTCAATGTCTCTTTTCATGTAGTCCAAGGAGGTACGTCTCAGGTCATTTACACCAGCGTGGACAATGACTGAGTCATATTTGTACCTGCTGTTGAGAGACCTGAGTGCTTGCGTTATGTGGCGGATTCTAGCGGCCGACAGGCAGCTTACTGTGACCTTCTCCTTACTCAGTCTGGTGAGCGGGACATCAGTGTGTCTGACTATGGAGTCACCAATGACTAGTGTGTCTGGCATTGTGTTTGGCCTTAAGGGCTGTGACTGTTTGACACACTGACTGTGAGGTCTATGTGTTGCGGGTGTTGTGTTCTGAGGTGGTGGTTGTTTGGGTGTCTGCTTTGGTGGCCTCTGCTGTTTTGGTAGATTTTTGATCAGAGCCTCCGAGTATGTCTTTGTGTGTTTATGTGTATGATTTGAGGTTGTAATGGTACCATGTGAGACTGGGTCTATAGTGTGTGTGGTAACCTTCTCCTCCTGACTGGTCTTGCCAGTCCTATGTTGAGAGAGCTCAGCCTCCAGTTTGGCCGTATAGTTGCATCTCTCGCATGTATTTGTGTTTTGTGGGAGGAGGAAAGGGTTGTCTGTGTACATGACGGAATTGAAACATTGCCTCAATATTCCCAGGTTCACCAGCTGAGCAGGAGAGGACACTAGCAACTGATCCCTCGACATGCTAGAAGGGTAGACGAAAAACTTTAAAAAAGATTCGGGGACGTGGGTGACCGAGAAATGGGGGTTGCCTTTTGGGGTACTATCTATGACAAGAGTGCCGTATCAAGGTAATAAGTACTGTAGGAGCAAGTGCTAGGTTTAATAGATAGAGAATAGTCTACTTGGAGTCAAGTAGAGTTGATCTTTTAGTTATAGGATACGCTGATTTGATCAGTAGTATAGTTCGAGGAAGGTAGTTTTAAGGGAAAATTTGAAGAGTGGACTTTAGGTAGCCGAATAGTTTAAACCTGCTTAACCGGCACTGCCCTAGTGTGCAACAGTGGCAGCTCCGCTAAATCGCTTAAATCGCTAACGCGCTTAGCGTTTTATACCAGGGGCTGGAAAAGCTAGAAACTGGCCCAAAACGACCAATAAACTACTAGTTACTGGCTGAAACCTCACAAAACTGGACAAAAGGCAGCTCAATGCTTCCCACTCCCACTGGTAAGCAAGGTAGCTTCCCTTCCCCAAATAAGGCAAGGAAACAGTACACAGGAACTACAACCAAAGCCCAGGAATCAGCAACTCTGAAACTGGACTAAACTAGTAAAGCAGGAAAGCAAGGTAGCTTCCTTCCCCCAAGTAAGGCAAGGAAACAGTACACAGGAACTACA
Organism: Protopterus annectens; assembly: GCF_019279795.1. Taxonomy (NCBI): domain Eukaryota; kingdom Metazoa; phylum Chordata; order Ceratodontiformes; family Protopteridae; genus Protopterus; species Protopterus annectens. The sequence continues at coordinate 975,034,219 of NC_056726.1, read as the reverse complement.
ACCAAAGCCCAGGAATCAGCAACTCTGAAACTGGACTAAACTAGTAAAGCAGGAAAAACAAGAGATATTTTTCTTTTTTTCACAAAACAGGCAGAAACAGGTACAGCAAACACTTATAAATGCTATGAATCAGCTACTACAGCTTACACAGAAGAATTTGCTACAAATACAGTCAAATAGTAACAAACAAGGATTCCAAGTGCAATATTAAGTTAAATGCAGTAAAAACAGCTTCAATGTAACAGAAAGGCAGGCGAAATACAGTTGCTAGGTATTCAGATGTGGAAAGCAACAAAAATATACTTAGTATCAAGAAAAGTCGCTTATTCAGCTCTCTGCAGCCTGGATTACTCTGCTGGCCCACGTGGAGTCTGTGCTGAGTAGGTACAAGCTGAAAGTTTTATACCAGGGGGCTGGAAAAAGCTAGAAACTGGCCCAAAACGACCAATAAACTACTAGTTACTGGCTGAAACCTCACAAAACTGGACAAAGGCAGCTCAATGCTTCCCACTCCCACTGGTAAGCAAGGTAGCTTCCTTCCCCAAATAAGGCAAGGAAACAGTACACAGGAACTACAACCAAAGCCCAGGAATAAACAACTCTGAAACTGGACTAAACTAGTAAAGCAGGAAAGCAAGGTAGCTTCCTTCCCCAAATAAGGCAAGGAAACAGTACACAGGAACTACAACCAAAGCCCAGGAATCAGCAACTCTGAAACTGGACTAAACTAGTATAGCAGGAAAAACAAGAGATATTTTTTTCTTTTTTCTTTTTTTCACAAAACAGGCAGAAACAGGTACAGCAAACACTTATAAATGCTATGAATCAGCTACTACAGCTTACACAGAAGAATTTGCTACAAATACAGTCAAATAGTAACAAACAAGGATTCCAAGTGCAATATTAAGTTAAATGCAGTAAAACAGCTTCAATGTAACAGAAAGGCAGGGCGAAATACAGTTGCTAGGTATTCAGATGTGGAAAGCAACAAAAATATACTTAGTATCAAGAAAAGTCGCTTATTCAGCTCTCTGCAGCCTGGATTACTCTGCTGGCCCACGTGGAGTCTGTGCTGAGTAGGTACAAGCTGAAAGTTTTATACCAGGGGCTGGAAAAAGCTAGAAACTGGCCCAAAACGACCAATAAACTACTAGTTACTGGCTGAAACCTCACAAAACTGGACAAAGGCAGCTCAATGCTTCCCACTCCCACTGGTAAGCAAGGTAGCTTCCTTCCCCAAATAAGGCAAGGAAACAGTACACAGGAACTACAACCAAAGCCCAGGAATCAGCAACTCTGAAACTGGACTAAACTAGTAAAGCAGGAAAGCAAGGTAGCTTCCCTTCCCCAAATAAGGCAAGGAAACAGTACACAGGAACTACAACCAAAGCCCAGGAATCAGCAACTCTGAAACTGGACTAAACTAGTAAAGCAGGAAAAACAAGAGATATTTTTTTTTTCTTTTTTTCACAAAACAGGCAGAAACAGGTACAGCAAACACTTATAAATGCTATGAATCAGCTACTACAGCTTACACAGAAGAATTTGCTACAAATACAGTCAAATAGTAACAAACAAGGATTCCAAGTGCAATATTAAGTTAAATGCAGTAAAACAGCTTCAATGTCACAGAAAGGCAAGCGAAATACAGTTGCTAGGTATTCAGATGTGGAAAGCAACAAATACTATACTTAGTATCAAGAAAAGTCGCTTATTCAGCTCTCTGCAGCCTGGATTACTCTGCTGGCCCACGTGGAGTCTGTGCTGAGTAGGTACAAGCTGAAAGTTTTATACCAGGGGCTGGAAAAAGCTAGAAACTGGCCCAAAACGACCAATAAACTACTAGTTACTGGCTGAAACCTCACAAAACTGGACAAAGGCAGCTCAATGCTTCCCACTACTGGTAAGCAAGGTAGCTTCCCTTCCCCCAAATAAGGCAAGGAAACAGTACACAGGAACTACAACCAAAGCCCAGGAATCAGCAACTCTGAAACTGGACTAAACTAGTAAAGCAGGATAAACAAGAGATATTTTTTTCTTTTTTTTTTTTTTCACAAAACAGGCAGAAACAGGTACAGCAAACACTTATAAATGCTATGAATCAGCTACTACAGCTTACACAGAAGAATTTGCTACAAATACAGTCAAATAGTAACAAACAAGGATTCCAAGTGCAATATTAAGTTAAATGCAGTAAAAACAGCTTCAATGTAACAGAAAGGCAGGCGAAATACAGTTGCTAGGTATTCAGATGTGGAAAGCAACAAAAAATATACTTAGTATCAAGAAAAGTCGCTTATTCAGCTCTCTGCAGCCTGGATTACTCTGCTGGCCAAAGAAGACATGCTGGTGAGACAAATATGTGTCTCAGAGGATCCCCATGCTCTGGAACAGGCTCTCCATCTATGTGAAGCAGAATCCATCCCTAATCCTATTTAAGTCTAACTTTGATCAATGGATGAGAAATCCAAAATGTATCCCAGGTTTGGCCCCTATGTCTCTGATAAACAGTAAAACCCAAATTAACATATCCCCCCACATAACATATAGAAACTTCATAACCAGCATACCCTGTCCTAATAAATGCCCAAGATACATAGGGACTCGGGGTGGATTGCATGGCTAGGCTTATAGAGGCCCAGGTGATCATCAGCCTAGTATATAACTATGAACCTATAAACCTATGAACAGCAGGAGTGGGAAATAGATTATTAGTAAGCAGACCTAGAGCTAGTCATTATACATGTAAAGATGGAGGACTACTGTTGTGCTAGATAACTGTGGTGCTGCTATTCAGAAAGAATGTTAACTGCTTACTCCACCAAAAATGGTGTAAGAGGAAAACAGCATGACTATCAAGCTGAAATCAAAGACAAGTCTTTGGGGTTGGAAGTTAAAATAACAGTGAAAGTGTTTAACTCATAAATCTTTTGAGGGAAATTGGCTAGGCTTAAAATGGCCCTCAAGGGCAACTAGCATAGTACTTACCTGCAAACCTATTAAGAAGCATAGTATCTAAAAGCCAAGCTGTCTGTGTTAGACTCTTACCAGGAGAATCCAGGGTATAAACATATTGTCCTATACATATTGCTTTAAAGCCCTATTTCTATTCTCTGTCTCATACAGGTTACTGAGAGGTGAACTATGCCTGACATATAAGGCATCCTCTGATCCAGCTCTGATAGACCTTTTGAACATCTGTATCATTAGATCCAAGGATTTAAATTTTGCTTGTGACATAAAGAAGACATGCTGGTGAGACAAATATGTGTCTCAGAGGATCCCCATGCTCTGGAACAGGCTCTCCATCTATGTGAAGCAGAATCCATCCCTAATCCTATTTAAGTCTAACTTTGATCAATGGATGAGAAATCCAAAATTTATCCCAGGTTTGGCCCCTATGTCTCTGATAAACAGTAAAACCCAAATTAACATATCCCCCCACATAACATATAGAAACTTCATAACCAGCATACCCTGTCCTAATAAATGCCCAAGATACATAGGGACTCGGGGTGGATTGCATGGCTAGGCTTATAGAGGCCCAGGTGATCATCAGCCTAGTATATAACTATGAACCTATAAACCTATGAACAGCAGGAGTGGGAAATAGATTATTAGTAAGCAGACCTAGAGCTAGTCATTATACATGTAAAGATGGAGGACTACTGTTGTGCTAGATAACTGTGATGCTGCTATTCAGAAAGAATGTTAACTGCTTACTCCACCAAAAATGGTGTAAGAGGAAAATAGCATGACTATCAAGCTGAAATCAAAGACAAGTCTTTGGGGTTGGAAGTTAAAATAACAGTGAAAGTGTTTAACTCATAAATCTTTTGAGGGAAATTGGCTAGGCTTAAAATGGCCCTCAAGGGCAAATAGCATAGTACTTACCTGCGAACCTATTAAGAAGCATAGTATCTAAAAGCCAAGCTGATTTGTTAGTGCTACAAGACTCAAAAAGTTCCTTCATCAGTATGTTACAGGGCATTCTGCAGGATACCAAATCCATCCAGGAAGATAGTGAACATGTGAATAAACTGGAGGAGATCGACAAAAAGAATGAAATGTATCAGGTAGTATTGCAAGAAAAGAAGAAAGAACTCATAACCCAGTCACTAACTTTCAAAGGATGAATGGAAAACTTTAACTTAAAGTTAAAGATCTGGAAACTCATTCTCAGGAGAATACCCTCTGCATCGTCATCCTGATAGAAGGCAAGAAAAGAGGAGTCACCTTCATCTTATCTGAGCTGCAGAAATTACCTCAGAGATCAGACCTCATAATGACAGTCAGCCTTTCTAGACACATTATCCTGCATTTCGTGGATGTTGCTAATTGGGATGCAGTTCTCACTAAGGCCAGGTTATTGGGGAATGTCTGTAAACTAGGGCATTGCCAACTGAGGAAGTATCCTGGCTACACTGCAGTTGCATTTGTTATGCAAAAGGTACTTGTCCTTTCCCATTGCAAATTTCAATAACTGGGCTATCAAGTGACATTGAAATGCCCACAATTCTTCATAAAAAAAGGCAGTGAACACCTTGGGCAGGATTCACGAAGGCTTGCACGGAGTGTAAGAGACGTGTAACACTCCATGCAAGCCTCGCGATCCTGGAACAGCCCTAAACTCTGTGTAAGAGACCAGCTAAAACGTCTCTTACATGGACTGGGCATGGACATGCTAAATACCTCACTTGCAGCCAAAAGGTATGCAAATGAGGTATATTAGCGATCCACGAAGCAGAAACCAGTCCGTGTAAGAGACGTTTTAACTGCAGAAATGTACTCAGTTGACAACTGAGTACGTTTCTGCAAAAAATCCACAACGGAGCCATGTCAGCTCCAAATAAAGGGTGCATATGTCTCAGGCAGCATGCCAATGGCCAAATATGTGGCCATTGGCAAGGTAACCCGATGCAAAAATAATAAAAATATAATTTTTTTTTCGGCGATCGTCGATGTTTAAACCCAGCGCAGCCCCGTGCAAATGGGCTGCGCTGTATAAAAACATAAAAATGAAGGTTATAAACCCACAAATGTGGGTTTCATGCAATACATGGAATGACAATGCAGGGACCAGCAGACCAAAAACAACATGGCCACCATGTAGTGGTTGCTAAGGGGGGAAGCTGAGTCTAAGACATTTAACTAAGCATTAGTAGGCAATCTCATGTAAATGAGGGTTAGGATACTGAATCTCACAGTCACATAGCAAATGAGCGCAGTCTGAATAGTGTAAGAGATACATAAGGGGGGTGAATAGAGTAGGAGATAGGTGACATCACAGGGGGGAATGGTAGAAAGAAATGCAGTTCATTGGAGGTCAGTGTAACATGACAGATGACAGACACAGATCATGGAAAGAGGTGTGCCACTAGATAAGTCAGGGAAAGTCAAGAAATGGAAGGTGTACAATGTTACTTACACCAAAGTTTCTTGCTGGGCACGCATGCGCACGTGTGCGCACCATGAAGCGCGAGTAGGGCAGTGTGTGTGCGTGTAGGGCAGGCTGAGCATGTTGGAGGCTGTTGGCAGACGTGTAACAGTGTTTGCGCGGGTGTGCACGCGTTTCAACCCATATAAGTAGATTCTGAACCGTGTAAGCACGTGTGCACGCGTGTAAGCCACTGTGAGTGTGTTTCTGCTGGTATGCACATTGCTCCCCCTTGAGGAAACAGAAAGGAAAAAGGAAGCAACAGAATTAATAGGAAGCTAGCAGGGATAACTGCTGAAGCTAGCAGGTGAAAACAATTAGAAGCAGGCAATTACACAGGCAGAATAGTAGCCCAGCCCAGCACTTAAAACTCTGCAAACAGTAGTGCAGGAAGTTTCTCTTAAGAGACACTGCAAGACAGGAGTAAGCTAATAGAAGTGAAAAATGAATGCCATGTGTTAAGTAATGTAACACCATGTACTATATGCACACCTGAGCACCCTGACTAACATCCACCCTCACCAAGCATGAAGCCACAAAATGATGATGGGATGATCAAGTGCAACAACTGGCTGAAGTAATGCAGTTAGTCAAAGGGGAGCCAATGTGTTTCAGGCTGGGAAGACATGCGGAGCATGACATGATGTCCCACCTGCTAGGGGTGGCGTGCACCTATCATTCCATGCCCCATGGATACTGGCAAAGGCTGTCGGTACCCACAGCATGCCCTGAATAGGTAAGTCTCAAAACACAAACCCACCTTCATAGGTACAACAAGGGATAGGAACCTAGATGTAATGCTACCCAATGCCAGAAGTCTAAACAGCAAGATGCATGCAGTCTAAACTCCCCCAGTATGGAGAATGTTGATATCTGTCCTGTAATAGAGAACTGGGTCAAGGCTCACATCAGCACCATAACACTACCAGGTCACACCTCATACTGTGCTGTACAGCTGCAAAACATGGAACAAGCTACAAAAGGAGGGTGACTAGCAATAAATGTCAAGGATAACCACACCCCCATGTTGGTACCACAACAAGAAGCAGCATGGATTAGCCATGGTCAAATACCAATGGCTAAAACCGCCTCCCAGTATATAGCCTGCTGCAGACTACTGTCCTAATACCAGGAACTGCACCTGGCCTATGTTGGAATACAAGAATATATCAAGCCCCCCAAACCACATTCTATTGCTTGACTGAAAATACCCAGACATACACTGGGAGCATTATATTAGCACCAACACAGTAGGAGAAAAGTTCCCAGAATCCATAAACCAAAATGCCCAGGAACAATGTACCACTCCCACAAGAGGGGTAAGCATACTGGATGTGATAATCAGCAACATGTGTACTGGATGGCAAGATGAGAAGTGTATCCCTCACTGGTAAGACCAGACCATAGAGTAATCACACTGGATATACACATCCCGACCCCAGTCCCTGGCCAGAATACCACAGTGAAAAACATGTGTAAAGCATAGGTTGCAGCCCTCCAAACTGATGTTGAATCCATGAAAGGCCCTGTGCAAGTGCAGAATATGGGACACACCGCAGAACATGTTATACAGACATTCCATGAACACAGCCAGGAATGCTTGGAGTATGCAATCACAAATAACAACAACACACAATGCCATACATGCAGGCATCTGGCATGCTGGAATCCAGCCATTACCAAACAATGCAAGAGAGTGAGGAAGCTACCACATGATAGAGCAAACATAAAAAGGGAAGTAATCACTGACCAGTAGTATGGCAATAACATATGTCCACACATACAATCCACTAAGTCCAGCCACAACAAGTAGAATCTGTGAATCCAGAGGCAATGTGACACCTGTCCCAAGTACACAGACAGCCACAACACCCCACAATAAATACAAATATATGTGATAGATGCAACCATGTATCCAAACCAGAGGTTGAGCTCCACCAACTCAGTACTGTCAAAACTAGTCAGGAGGAGAAGGTAACCACATACACCATAAACCCAGTCCCACATAGACCTACCACAACTGTAAACCAAACACATAAACACAGAAAAATATTCCCAGAGGCCCTAATTACAAACACACCACACCAAAAGAAGCCTCCAAAGCAGATCACAAGCAACCACAACCTCCAAACATAGCACATGCAACGAATAGTACACAAAGCTGGTGTGCCAAACAGTCACAGGCCAGAAGGAGAAACAACATGACTGATACAGTTGTAATAGGTGTCTGTATAGGCAGACACACTGCTGTCCCACTCACCAGACTGAACAAGGGAAAGGGTAGAGTAAGCTGCCTGTAGGCTGCCACAAAATGCCACATAACACAAGTACGCAGGTCACCCCAAAGCATGCAGAAATATGATGCACTCAATGTCCATGCTGGTGTGAATGACCTGAGATGTACCTCCCTGGTCTATATGAAAAGAGACATGGATGATCCCTCTGAGTATGTACCCCAGGCTGGTATGACACTGGCTGTGTGCAGCATCCAACCCTCACCAAGAATTATGCTACAGTACAAACACAGAATGATCATGTTTAACAGCTGGCACAGTTACAGCTGTCAGTCCAAGAGGGTCTAATGTCTGTCTGCTTGAGATGTCAAGCATGACAAGCCATGCTGCTGTTCCAGGGATGGCTTGCACCTGTTACCCAATGCGTCTGGATACTGGATAAGGCCTTTGCCACCTCCATAGAGCCGTATGTAGGCAAGGCCAAAAAGACTACCCACCACCCTAGAAAACATAAGTGGTAGGAAACATAAGGGTAATGCTGACCAATGCCAGATGTGTAAACTGCAATATGCATGCCCCTGAGGCACTTCCCATTATGGAGAACATCGATGTCTGTGCAGTGACAGAAGCCTGCTGCAAGCCTAGTGATAGCACACCAGCACTACTAGGTTATACCACATATCATGTGTTATGGCCCCAACACCTGGACCAAAACATCAAAGCAGGGGGAGTATCCATATGCAGCACAGACACCCATATGGCCAGGTAACTGACAATGCACAAAGCAGCGTAGACCACCCATGTGCACCTAAGTGTAGTCCAAACTGCTGTACAGTCTGTAGCATGCGACAGACCACACTCTCACACACAAGAACTCCAACCAGACATCCTGAAGACACTGGACAGTATGAATGTCCCACCAAATACCAGACAAGGTACACACAAATTACCACATAGGTGGCAAACCATTATGTATGCAAGGAGTAATCAGGGACCAAGGGACACAAGTTGACAGTAATCTGTCATGTGACACTCACAATGCCAATGTGGCTAGGAAGATTGTCGATATTGGACACCGTATCATGAAAGGATTCACATCTACATCAACAGAGGTCACTATGCCACTGTACTGTTCCCTTATCAGACCCATAATCTAGTACAATGACTCATATGGGATGTACCACATGTGACACCTGCAGCGGTTCAGAAGACCTCATAGTTACCCCACCAAGAGGATAAAGGGTGTGAAATATGTCATATGCTGCCTGGCTGTAGACACCCCAGCTGAATGCAGTCACAGACTGCCTACACAGAGGCATTGTATGTCTGTTGTACAAGGCCATGTCCAACACAGGAGTAATGGACATGCTCCACCACAGGAAATCAAAGCCATTGGAGCTGTGAGAGTGACAGATGTCAGCCTCAACACATAATGAAATAAGATATGCTGGAGGGACAGATACATAATCCAGAGGCTCCCCACACCCAGAAACAGGATCCCAATCCATGTTAGGCATAGCCCCTCACTGACACCCCTCAACAGGAATATTGCCAAGTGGATGGATGACCGTACATGTATACTGGGGGACTTCACTGTGTCACGACCAGACAGAGGCACAGTAAAGAAATTCATAAATGGCCATAATAGAAACATAGCAAGGGGTGGTAAAAGACACACACACTCTGGCTAGGCTTACTAATGCCCTAGGGTGGATAGCTTAGTATGAACCCATGAACCTATGAAGATACAAAATGTACAGGACACTAAGGATAATCACAAGGCTTACCTAACTGATGGTAGGAACCATGTTGGGCATCCACAGATATGCTCCGAATCACACAGATATTATAAACAACATACCAAACACACACACATATTGCTAACATACAACCTGACAGGTGCAGTGCAAACACCCCCCCCCCCAGAGTGCAAAATATCTATCCCAGCAGACTGCTGGTCCCCTGACATTGCAGATGCTGAGGTAACAGCCATCATCTGCAAAGCAAAACACACAGCAGCAAAGGTATGTGATGGTGTCCTAGGCTGAGGCCAACATGGACTCCAAGAATAATGGAATGCCAAATCACACTACTGCCCAATGTCAGCCTTACCACAGGATATGTACCCAAAGAGCAGTGTACAACAACAGTGGTCCTTCACAACAAAGGTGTTGCCTGAATGGATACTGCAAACTACCACCCCAGGACCCTGACAAACTTGGTCTGCACAGCTATGGAAAGGATCAGTATGTACCGCAGACAGAAGGCTATTGTGGACCTACTGATGCTGGACCCTAGACAGTGTGGCTGTCGTAACTGCAGATCCTGCCCCTAAACATGTTTGACCCATTTGAAGCAGTCATTAAGGTCATTGATGAGGGCAATGTGGTCCACACAGCGTAGCTGGACCATGCACATGCTTCTAGACAATACCGTACGAGTTCAGTATGGATATGTTCACCAGCTTAAATATATACCCCTATGTCAGTAGAGGGGTTGCAAACCAGACCAAGGACAGAACTGACATGGTCAGACATGCCGCATCCATGTCAGACTACAAAGCAGATATGAGTGGCATCCCACAAGGCCTGGTCCTGCCCCCCCCATTCTGTATATTTGTCCCATAGGTATAGGCCAACATGGAAGGACTGTGACTGAACATGTATGCAGAGGAGTACAAACAGCCCACCATATCCGACCCCCAGCTGACACAAGCAACCCACAAAAGGGCCACCTACAAACAGACAACTGGAGCCATAGCCATGTCAGCAAGCTAATTGCAGAACTGTGTATAGACAACCATGGTGGATATACAGTAAGTGGCCACAAATTACCACACAGGTGTTAACCCATGACGTACCTAACATGTAATGTGAGACCTGGGTACAAAAGGTGATAGATATCCTGCACTGGACAAACATGTGGCTGTAGTGTTCGCAGAAACATATACTATATACCCACCCAAACATGAAGGTTGGCAGATGTAGATAAGGGGATGTCACTGTGGCTCTGCAGTCATCCTCCATCAGCGTCACAATTGACTACAATAGCCCCTGTGGGATATACCTCAGCAGACACCTCCATCAACTGTAAAGTCCACAACAGTACCCCACCAGGAGTAGCAAAGAGCATGAACAGATGCCATGTGTTGCCTGAGTAAACAAATTGCAGTCCCACATACTGCCATACTGCCCAGCTACAGGCAAGCTGTGCCTGATGTATGAAGCCATGTCCAACCTTGAATCAATGAACATGCTGCACCTTGTACAATCTGAATGGCAGTGAGCTATGCACATGAGAGACCTGAACCCCAGCACTGACATACATAGGACAAGCTGTACAGAATGATCCATAACACAGAAGGCACCCCCACTCTTCAGTAAACTCCTGGTACAGGTCAGCCAGAGAGTCACTTATCAACACCCCCCAAGAGGAATCCTGATGAGTGGATGGGAGATGGTAGGCTAACCCTGGGTATCACTGTTATGTCAGAGGTAGACGGAGGCACAGTATACTAACCATGACATATGTCATGGCAAACTCCAGTTACAATGTGTGTGAAAGGACAAACACACCCTGTGACTAGCATCAGAAATGGCCTAGGGAACATCACTAGTGTTTGCCAATGTCCACCCATGTTGTGGAATACACTACCAATGTTGGACGAGCCTGGTGTAGGTAGTCCATATCTGAACATAATGCAACATGGTCATATGTGCACAACTGGCCCCTACACAGTCTGTTGTGCTCACTATGAAGATGTCAAGCAGTCATAGGACTAAAGCCCAGGATACTGTCCACCACAGTGAAAGTACTGAACCAGTACACTTTACGGTACTACAGTGTTAGGTCATTATGAAAGTATGTTGAGAACTGTCTGCAAAGTATCCCATGCAATCCCTGCAGGCACAGTATAATCCCTGTTGTGGCAGACACGAAGCAGTTGGCCAGTTAGTACATAACATGACACCCAACACACAACCATAAATGTGAGATATTGTTGAAGTTCACACACACCCAAATATGTGGTGGACTTCAGAGTGCAACATATGGAAAGCTCACACTGGGCATGCTCGCACACTTTGATAAATGAGGCATATGTCAGACAACATGCCATGGAAAGGCTGAACTGGGCATGCTCACACACTTAGGCCATATCTCCGTTTAGCAGTTGGCCACACATATCTGGTATTTGTACGTGTCAGTCCAGGAACCAACCACAACTCAGCAATCTGCCCAGTGCACACAGTAAATGACTACAGAGACATAAGTGATATAGTGGATCGCCATAATATGCAAACATCTTCCACAGATACACAAGCTGGTCATAGGAACAGGGAATGCTATGGCAATAAAGACCTGCAAACGGTAGAACAGCACAACAAATATTGTGCATCCGACAATTGAACATATGGGTGTAGAGGTCAATACTAGGCTTGTTGCCCTAGGGAATGACAGCTCAGCCAGAGTGTGCTTGGCATCTTCATCCCCAGTACAGTAGGCTACTGTGCCACTGTAAAGTAGGTCACAGAAGGCAACATGTGAGGCTAGTAAGCTGTGCCTCTGTCAAGCAGGGGCACCGTGGAGGTCCCAGGGATTGAATGTGCTAAGCCACAGCCATGTTGTTGGTGTGTGCTGGAAGAGGATTGCTGAGGATCTCTAACAGTAAGTGTCCGTCAATAACAGACTGAGGGGAGCCCTATCTGCATTCTCTGGACAATTCCACTGTCAACACTGTGTTGTAATGATTATGTGTGAATGAAGTGCCGTGCCAGAACTGTTCACAGATGTCCTCCCTTTGTGGGCTACAGCTCTGCAATGTATTATCTCACTCTGTCTGTTGTACGGCTCATATATGGCTTGTGTACACCTGACAGGTGTCTTGTTTTGGAGCAGTCATGGGTATATGTGGGATAGCATGATCAATGCAAATCATACACATGCTCATAGAATGCAATTGTCAAGGATTATGCTGAGTGGCCAGTATAGTCCCCCAGCATGGGTCCTCTGAAGTCGTCCACCCCAGTCTTCACAAGTGTAGAGTCTGCTTGTGCTAAATACAGTTTGTGTGCAGTGACAACCTTGCCTGGGGGTGGAGATGGGATATGGATGTCCAGGAAAAGGTGGGTATGGTCAGATATCAACAATGGTGGTCTACCTCTGGTGTGGAACAGTGAGTACCCATGTTGCAGATGGACAGGTGCAATATGTATTCCCCCATGTGGCTGTGGTGTGTGGTTCTGCCATAGCACATGGACCCACAAATTGTAGTGGCTGTAGGGTAAAGTGGTAGAGGCCTGAGTAGTTCTCACACACAATATGTCTGTACCTGATGTTAACAACTGGAATGGTGTATGTGAACAGCTGCATATCCCGGCACTGTTCCCAGGGAAGCTAAGTGTGTGTCCTGGATGTGGGTGTGGTGTTCTGGACTGGTTGTGTTGTGTGTTACAGGTCCTGTGGTCACAAAGCATGGTATAGAACATAACCTGCCAGTGCGATGTGCATATCTGACCCTGACATAGGTGGCTGCAAATGCATATATATGCTATCCCCCACCTGACAGGTAGTACTACATGTACATACCTCTGTAGAAATAAAGATGTCAGCACCCTATAAATACTGCAGGTGCAGAACAGATGCCCAGTAATTCGGATAGTGCGCGCTGCTAATGCGTCTCCCTCAAGTGTCATAATATAGTTAGGTAGGGGTTTGAATCCTTCAAATGCTCAATGTGTGTGGAGGGGGTTAGTGTGTGTGCAAGTCTGTATGAAAGAAATATCCCTTTTGGCAACTAGGAGAACACACTACAGGATGCACATTCCCCTTTCTAAACACTGATGATGTCAGCACCCTATAAGTACAGCAGGAGAAGGGAAACCTCTGAGTAATGCAAATAGCGCGCTCTGCTAATGCGTCCGTCTCGAGTGTCATAACATAGTTAGGTAGGGATTTGAATCCTGCAAATTCTCAGTGTGTGTGGAGGGGGTTAGTGTGTGTGCAAGTCTGTGTGAGGGAGATGTCCCTTTTGGCATCTGTGAAAGCACTCTACAGGATGCACATTCCCCTATCTCAGCAAGGATGATGTCAGCACCCTATAAGTACAGCAGGAGAAGGGAAACCTCCCAGTAATTCGAATAGCGCACTCTGCTAATGCGTCTCTCCCGAGTGTCATAATATAGTTAGGTAGGAGTTTGAAACCTGTAAATGGCATGTGTGTGTGTTTGGATGTGGGGAGTTTGTGTGTGTGCATTTCTGTATGAAAATCATGTTAGGTTTGGCAATCAGGAGATCACACTACCTGATGCACATTACCCTTTCAAAATACTGATGATGTCAGCACCCTATAAGTACAGCCAGAGAAGAGGAACCATCTAGTAATCCAAATAGTGCACTTCGCTAATGCGTCTCTCTCACGTGTCGTGACTTAGTTAGGTATGGGGTATGAATCCTGCAAATGGCAAGTGTGTGTGTGTGTGTGTTTGGGGGTAGTAGGGTGTGTGTAAATGCAAGTGTGAGAGAACAGATCCTTTTGGCAAATACTACAATACACCAGATGCTGCATATTCCCCCAGTAAACACAGGGGATGTCACCACACTATCAGCACAGCCAAAAAGGGCTAGTTGGCCAGTAATGCAAATAGTGCGCTCTGCTACTGGGTCTATTACCATTGTCAGAGTACAGTTAGGTATGTTTTGGTAACCCACAACTGCCACGTGTGGTTGTGTCACACATTATGACCTTGTTTGGGTCTTTGTGCATAACAATGCATGCCATTGCCTAAACCAGCAATGGCATTGCACACATGATGTATGTGTGTGACACATACACATAAATACCTGTGACTTGCAGTAGTTACCATGTCTGACACATGCCTCGAGTGGATAAATGGTATTTGCAATGTATACCAATATGACTGTGTCTTACTGTGCAGGGGCTGCACGCGGTATGTGTCTATACAGTGTGGGTGTATATGGTAAAATACCTACAGCAGGGGATACACATCTGGTCTGGGCCATATAGTCTACATGTAGTCGATGTACAGGTGCTGCATGTTCCCACCTGTTGTGGGAGTGGTAACATGTCATTCCACTGCAATTCAGTGACCACATGCTGTGAACCCTTCAACTAGTGTGTTATAGCTACAGTAATGCTCACACACAATGTTTGGCTGGATGCAGTCCAGCCATATAAAGACAGTTCTTGAGACTGTCATATTGCCAGTGTTTTTATGGAGGATAGGTGGTTTTCCTGTGTATGGGAGGGTTGTGTGTGCCAGGCTATGAACCAGATGGCAGTCCGACACACTGTTAGCTGCACATGATTAGGCCCTGATGCTTTGTGCTGTGCCAACAACCTGGAGGTGTGTGTATCTGTGGTGCCTTGGGATACCACCTGTCCATGTGTGTTACATGTGTAGGGGACGACAGGCATGGTATGAGGCATAACCTGTCAGTGATTGGTTACACCTGTGAGCCATGAATCAGGACTCTGGTACTGCACAGACATTGCAGTTCACCGTGCTGAGGACAGTGTCCAGTGCATGCATCTTGCGGTGTACACTGCTGGTGTTGTGTAGCAGCACTGTTAGTGTCCTAACCTGTGTGATAACCGCGGAGGTGGCTATGTAATCTGTGTCCTGCAGCATAAGGCAGTATGTGTGTATCAAGGAGCTTCGCCAATATACATCGGGCCATGGGTGTCACGTGCAAGCTGACCCTTGCACATCATCGTGGCTTCCCTAGCATGTAAGCACACGTTGACAGCCAGCGGATACCCTATGAATGACATTGGAGACTGAGCAGAATGTAGACATACAACACCCTTCCTACATATAGTGGTAGCATACCTGGTGAGGATATGTTGGCAACCAAGATCAGGCTCATACTGGCCCGTGCCACATGCTGAGAGATCCGTTCTATGTTCCCTGTCATGTAGTCCAGGGAGGTATGTCTAAGGTCATCCATAGTGGCATGGTCAATGAGTGAGTCATATGTGTCCATACCTCTGACTGACCTGTATGCATGTGTTCTGTGGTGGACCATAGTGCCCCTGAGGCATATCACTGTGACCTTCACCAGATACAGCCTGTTGAGCGGGACCCCAGTGCAGCACCCAAGACAGGTACCTGACACATCTGTAGCAGGTGTGTTGTGTAGCCTTACAGGCTGTGAGTGTGTGGCACACGGGATGTGTGTGCCATGTGTGGCATGTGCTCTGTTCCGATGGAACATATGCCTGTGTGCCAGCTGCGGAGGTGTGTGATGCTCAGGCAGGATGCTATTCTGAGTCCCCACGTATGCCCCAGTGTGTTCAGCATGCTGTCAGTGCGTGTCTATGTCTGACTTGTATTGTAGTCACTGTAATATGACATGCCACCTGACAGGGTATGGCATTACTGGGTTCAGAGAGCTCAGTCCCCAGATTGGCTATGTGGTGGCATCCCACACATGTGTTGTACGTTCCTGGCCAAGGGTGATGGCTGACTGTATACATGTGGCAGCTGTGACATTGCCACATGACTCACATAAACCACAACTGGACCATAGAGGTGATTCACAGGTTACCTTTGCACATGCTACCCTAGTAGTATGATTGCCATGGTGAGTACCAACACATAGGGCCAATGGGGAACAACAATACTGAAGGTGTGTATGAGTGGGTGTACTGCTACTGTTTCATAGCACTGGCATATATGACTGCACACGTGGGTAAATGCCAGGTAAGACATGTGCAATGTGTCACAGGCAACGTACATGCGAACAGGACGGACAGTGATGTTCTGTCATGTGTAAACTTGACATACGTGATGCGCTATGCAGATGACACTAGGAGTCCACAGAAGCACTGTAACTCTGCATTGCAGGTGTAAGCAGTGCTCCAGGGAACACCAAGTGAACATGCATGCAAACAAAGCTACAGTAAGCAGGGCTGGAAGTAGTTCATTGTACAACAAAGAAGGGGTAACACTAACAGTAAGTAACAATGCAAATATGTAGGCACTATCAACATGTACCCAGGAATACACAGCGCAGATGCCCATGGTAGAACTGATATTATGTCATAGTTAATTGTGATTTGGATTACATTGGTACTGCACACATATCAACATGCGCAAACATCCACATTGCATAGTCGTTGTGGGCAACTTGACACCATTTCTGTACATGTCCACCATTGCATATCACTACTTGCGTTAGCTCCCCCCCTGTGCTACCCATGTATGCGGCTATCTGTTGACATCCTTACCACCGGCATGTAATTATTTGCAGCTGTTACACTTTGGTATGTACTATGGGTGCAGATAACAATTCAGGACATTCATACGGTTACTGCATCAGGCATGCTGGGATATACACACAGTCATATCAGCACACTGTACTGTTACCAACATGATACTACTAATACACTTCTATGTAGTCACCCTGTGCATCAGCAACATGTTTACCTGTTCCCACAATGATGTTGGAGATTGCAGGAGGTGGCACAGTGTCATCATATGCACAGGGTGTGAATTAGGTATGCC
Source organism: Protopterus annectens (assembly GCF_019279795.1). Lineage (NCBI taxonomy): Eukaryota > Metazoa > Chordata > Ceratodontiformes > Protopteridae > Protopterus > Protopterus annectens. The sequence goes on along the minus strand of NC_056726.1, from coordinate 975,017,021 downwards.
TGAGTCTGCCACTGATACCACCAATTGACATGTGTGTGTATGTGTGTTGGTGAGGGGCAGCAGTACAGGGTGGGGCACTGTTGGTGCAGTGTGTGCATGTATGTGGTCACCCTAGGTGTTAACATTTCGCATGTGTGTATGCACGCACACAGTTCCACCTCATGGCTGCCATATACAGGGGTTTGTGGACAGCCACAGACTGCACCTGGCAGGTCATACAGATCAGTGTCTGTGGGCACGGACATGGTACCTGTGCCTGGCAGGGGTGCTACGGACCGTATCCAGTACTAAGCCAGACTGGGTACTGTCATCAGAAGCGGGAGTGTGTTGACTGGACACAGGTCCCTGTTGGGACTGTCCAGAGCCACGTGCACGTGGTCTCCTGGGGCGTTCCGATGACAGCACACACCCAGCATTGCTAGGGCTGCTGCTGGCACTATGGGGGCGTGCACGGGCCTGTTGTCGTCCGCGCCAACTGCCAGCTGCTGCTGTTGCTGGCATACGGCCACATCGACGCCGCAACCACCCACCATTGCACTGGCTCATGGACATTTGATTGTGGAACTGCTATAATATGCCCCCACAATGTCTGTCTTTGACATCGGTGAAATTACGGATAGCATCCGCGATGTCACGCATACTGTCAGTCATGGCTGTACGACATGCTCTCAGCTCCCTCAGACCCTGTCTGGTGTACCTTTCCATACGCGACTGTGCCTGCATGACAGCCCGAAACATAGCTGAGGTTGACAGACCTCTTTGGGCACGTCTGCCAGAGGCAGTACGCCCACGGATGCTCCCACGAGAACCCATGGGCAACTGTCTGTGTGGTACCATCGCAGGACCCTGCCCATGGCTGCTGTGTGGGGAAGCATGTGCCCCAGATACCACATTACCCTGGTCAATGCCCACTGTATCCTGTCCATCACCTAGGGACAATGGTGACAAAGGATGTACTGGCAGGATGACTGTGCACAATGATGGGGTTGACAGCTGTGTACTGTCAATTGGCTGACCAATGGCAGACCCTGACACACCTTCCTGTACCATTACACAGATATCATCATTACCAGTACCTGTGGCACCAGATTCAGGTTCCCTGCTGCAGGACACCAGAGCAGTACCAGAACCTGTGGGAGGAAGACAGGAAACACAGTTTACAGTGTCCACACATTGTTACCATTGATGCACTTATGCACACATGCACACATGGACACATGCACACATGCACACACAGACATAGGCACACATGCACACATGGACACAGGCACACATGCAGACATGCACACGTGGACACATGCACACAGGCACACATGCAGACATGCACACGTGGACACATGCACATGTGGACACATGCACACATGCACACGTGGACACATGCACACATGGACACATGCACACATGCACACATGGACACATGCACACATGGACACATGCACACATGCACACATACACACATGCACACGTGGACACAGGCACACATGCACACATGCACACGTGGACACAGGCACACATGCACACATGCACACGTGGACACAGGCACACCTGCACACATGCACACATGCACACATGCACACATGGGCACAGGCACACCTGCAAACATGCACACATGCACACCCTGCAGTATACACACAGAGCACTACTGAGTTACACTAGTGTTACTAGCACTATCAGGACTATTATAGGTATTGTTAAACACACTCACCAGCATGGATGGCCTACCTTGCTGTAACCCCGGAGGGACCTGCAGAAATGATGAGATTAATGTCAGTGGGCACAACTGTGCCATTGATACTGCATATGATACAGTGCAGTAGTACACCAGTTGCCTTTCACATGTCAGCTGCTGATATTGCCAATATCACACATGCACAATTACATACTATGATGACAGCTACATACCACGGACACACCTTACACATGCATAAACTAACAGTGTACAGAACAGTCAAGTGTACATATGGCATATTACCTGCACGCTCCATGTCATGCTGCTGTGTGGATCCAGCCTCCATCATGATGCAGGTGTATTGCTGTTGCTGTTCCGGGGCTGGAGCCACAACACTTAGGAGTAGCCCCTCCAGTCTGGTGAGGGGGGGATGTGTGGCCACCCCACCTCCTGTGGCAACCTGTTGCCTGTGGATATCCGACACACGCTGACGGACATTTCTGATTAAATCACTGCAGTGATGTTGTACCTGCTCATATGTCCTATTATGCATGCCAATGTCATTTACCCTACAGACAAGGTCTTGCCACAGTGTAGCCCTCTCCTGCTGATTCTGACTGGTGCGGGAAAACAGTATGTCATACTCCCACACCAGGCTCTGGTGTATCTCCTCATCTTCCGCTGCAGAGTAGGCAGGATTATGCTGACACGCCATCTCCCTGGAAGAGAACACAAACAGGATATCAGCAGACTATGTCAGCAATATATGGCACACATACTATACATGATACTCATGTGTAGTGATATACTACTACTCTCATATGTTGCATGTGTGTGTCTCGTGGTGGATACACAAGTACATGGCCAGATATCAGTGCTCAGCCAACACCTGTGCAACAATACCTGCCACATTCCACACAACATAGTAGCATGTCCCATCGGTCAGCACGCACTGACAGGTCCAATGCACAACCTCACTCTGGGGGTTCATCCCAAGGTACTGTATGTGGGACGCCATCCACTAGTGTGATGTGGACACAAGTTACTCAGCCTGGATATACATATCCCACCACCACCACCAGCACAGTAGACTACTTTTATATGTATGTGATTACACAGTTATTCACTTGTTAGGACTGAGATGGTGTCCATGCAGCACACTGGGCCAGTGGAAGAAACAACCCACACTGCTGACCCCTTTGCAAATGCTTACCACGGACATCCCACAGATTGCATGGATCTTGCACACACATTTCTAACCCAGACCCTATGCACAAAGGTTAGGTATCCTGTCCGGTGGACCCCAGACAGAGGCAGATTGTATAACAATAGCAGGAGGCTACTGCAGGACAGAGCAGATTCATATTAAGGGAAGGCATCTGTGGTCAGCACTGGTACTATGCTACAGTCTCTCATAACAATGGCCACGGCCTACTCTGGGAGGGAAATGGCCACAAACACTATGGATAACCACAAGGCCTTCTTCAGTTATGTTACACATATGGACCAAATGCCTCAGATATGCTCTGCGTTAATACACACCTACTTAACATTCACCAAACACACAGATATTGGCAACATTCTTGCAGACAGGTTCGGTGCACGTATCCCCCCTCCCTCTCCCCCACCAGTTGCAATACTTATCACAGCTGTATGTAACCTCCCTATCATCTCACATGTCCAGGTGAGGGCCGCCCTCAGCAAAGCAGAACACACATCATCACTGTGACCTGAAGGTATCCCTGGATGTGTGCTACATGCACTCCAAGAGGACATACAACCGCATATAAGACTGATAATTAATCTTGGCCGTACTACAGGATATGTACCTGGACACTGGCATACAGCAACAGTGGTCCCACACCACTAAGGAGGCACCTCTACTGACCCTGGGAACTACCACATCATATGCATAACTGGCCTGGTCTGCTAAGCTATGGAATTATTCAGTATGGGATGCATATGCAGTGATATCGGGTACCTGCAGACACTTGTTCGGAGCCAGTTTGCCTTTGTGATGGGCTGATCCTGCCTTTTGAACCTGGCTGACCTTTCAAAACAGTCACTACAGCCATTGCTGAGGGCAATGCACAGACAACTGCTGCCAGGATCATGGCCTAACACTGATTGATATGTAATGTATAGTCATCCCCTTTTGGTGGAACTACGTACACACAACATATCACATGGACATACCTATAGATACAGACCTATGACACATTTGGAGGGTTCATAGTATGCAGACTATTAACCTGCTACTTTGCATTACCTGTGTTTGTCGCAGCTGGTTGCGTTACCACTGCTTCTGCTTCCTGCTGCTACTGTCACTGCTGACAGCTTAGAGTCACAGTGTGTAGCGTGTGTTTTTTTTTTTTTTCTCTCTGTCTCTGTCTGTCTCTCTCCCTCTGTCTGCTTCCAGACAGTGCAATGAACGTATTGCATGTGTGGAGTGTTAGTACAGGATGCTTTTGTAGGTATCTGCATAGGTCCATGTGATGGCCTCTGCACCAATTGTAAGCCAGAATTTGCTAATTGCATGCAGCTAGTTGTGTACTGATTGCAGTTCTCACTATGATTTCAGGACAGTGCTATAAAGCGGTATGTGAGATAGGCGTTGCCCTTTCAGATTGTAAGGGCGGGGACCATGCTGGTATGCTATGGACACTGTTCTGTGAGTGTAAAGGTTAGTATCTCTCTCATGATTCAGGTTGTGTTGTAGATTCACATTTCTCCATTCCTCTCTCCTGTTCCCTGTAGTAAGTGTGTATGCACAATGACACCTACAACTATATATAGATATATATTTATATATATATATATATATATATATATATATATATATATATATATGTAAATATATATACATTTATATATGTACATTAACTGACATTATTACCTACAAGCTACCAACGAGCATGGCTGTTTCTGTTCACACACTACTATTATGGGAATCCAGTAGTTTTGACAGTAATTCTAAATGACATGTTTGTGTGCTACACATCCTATATTCCCTTTACACTCATCCCTACTATTACATGTTATATTTATTTTAGCACAATGTTCTTGTATAAGAATCATGGCTTAGTGGTAGGTCATACAGACTACTGTTTCCAAGGTCCTGGGTTCGGGACTGACATTGGGATTTTAATTTGCTTTTGAACTGACTACAGTACCTGTCAATCAGAGTGACTAAGGCACTTTTAAGCAGTTGTAACCGGGTTAGCGCTGGTTTGCGCAGAGCTCACACATGTGCACTGGCGTTCAGCTCCGCGCACACCCGCTTACAACTGCTTAACAGTGCTTATTCTGGTGCACACCCGTGCTATTTTCTTTAAAAGAAATGAAAATGGGGAGACAGGAAAGTGGTGAAAAAGGGGTCGCAAAGAGGGTAAGACAGTAGGAAAACAAGCTTGGGATTTGCAGGAGGGATGTAGGTAAGGCCCATAGCTGCCCATTTCTTCATCAGCAACAGCTGTGCATATGTATGTAATTTGGTGTGACATTTGAAAACTTCCACCCCTGAGAGAGGTTTCAGGACAACAATAATACTTGTTGTACAGCCAATTGTAATTGATAGTTTCCATGTCCAGCAGACATGTGTGCGGAATGGGCAGCTATGTATGGGGCGTAATTTTTTTGTGGGTACAGAGTGCCCTTTTTTTTTTTTTTTTCAGGTGAGAGTGGTATGTCAGGTGAAGGAAGTCGGTATATCTGGGGAGGTAGGTTGGGTAGGTAAACAGACAAGACAAACAAAACGCATACAGGGGCGGTGTATGACATGTGTGGGGGAGTTACACAATTGACGGGGACGGAGGTTTGGATATCCAGAGCCCATGAGCCCACAGATGGCAACAGTGGAATTGATATCCCCACCCATAGGCAGTTGCCACTGTTCCTTCACTGCCCAGGATGGGGCTGTGCTGGGGGCTGTGTAGGCCGGGCAACAGGCATGCCCATAAGTTGTGCCACCTGTGCCTCAAGCTGGTGTAGGGGCTTGAGAACAGAGTCCCAGATCTCCCTACGCACCACAGTCCGGACGCTACGGAGGGTGAGTGGTGGTTCTCCTCCAGCCACGCTTGCAGAGGGGGGACAAGCCCCATCCCCTGCAGAGCTTCCACCCGCAGGTAGCACAGGGCCACCAGAGGAGGGTCCAGACTGGGCACTAGTGCCAGGTGCACTCGCCAGCTGAGGTGGGAGAGGTGGGTCCGCTGGAACCCGCCTTCCCTGTCATCCTATGTTTTGCATTATGTCATGACAGTTTGGGTTAGTGACATATAATACCATTCACAATTAGTTGTAACAGCATGCATTAGTATTCCCATTAACCAAACACCCAGATATTCACACCATTGAACAGCGAGCATAACACATGCATAATTTGAACAGCAATACACAGTCCAACAACATGCAGGGTTGATTGATGGCAACAGGCCATCAGGTTTGGATGTATGAACAGGGCAGATGCATCAACGGACATGCAAATATATATGACCCAACAGGACAAATGTCCAGGGGTGTTAATTGTGATTGCACATACCATTTTCATGTGGAAAGGGTTATATGTGGTTATAGGGTGGGGTGAAGAAAATAATATTAACACCTTCGAATACCAATACATATGCTGTACATTTCTAATAGCTGCACATATATACACACTACTGTTCTAACTACAGTTTCCTATATGATAACTACTTCAACTTGGTGATAGGACTGTTACTGCAACATCAATATACATTTTATTGTTCTTCATACACATTCATATCTAGCTTTGTTCAGCTACATCATCCTGCTACATTTCCTTTATATAGCTATAGACAGGTGTGGATGTTTGGTATATCAGACAATCATACTATCTACATATTGCAGACTGAGAGCAACATATCCAGATTTTGGGATACACATTCCAGATACAGCAACACTTTGAACAGATTTCGCTGTTTGGTTTTGATTCTCACATGCATTTCATTCTGTCTTGACTGCAGTATACTTTATTCAGGGATTATTACTACTGTATTGCTGGATTCATGACACTTTCTCACACTCTCTCACTTGTTTTCATTTTACTATTCAGGATGGTACTTACTTCTAGGCTTTATTGACATGTTGTACCTGTAGTTATTACAATCCTTTCCAGCAATCTCACTTCTGTCATGTTTCAGTATTTCAACAGGGATATATTTCACACGTGATTTCATCATCTTCTGCAGCTGTACTTTTCAGCCTGCTGCAGGTTGTGTACTATTTTCTTACAGGTGGGGCATCTTTATTTCAGAATTTATGTCAGACATTTTCATTTTTCTGTTTGGATTACAGACTGCAACACATTTTTGTAATCAAGCAATACTTGCAAACACTTTTACACTGTTACTTGCACATTTTATTACTTAGTGACTACACTGCACTCTTTTGCTAACTGTCATACTTTTATATTTCTTTACAATTACTGGTAGTGGATTACTGACCTGCCTGGTGGCGCAACCGCACCAGCCTATCGCCATAGGCTCTGCAGTTCGCAGAATGGACACCTGCAGCTGTAATATAAATGAAGTAATATTGGAATACACATCTCCATAATATCAGCTAGTTTAATTTCTTACATACATAATTAAATGTAACTTACTCAGTAGTGGGGCGTTGGGCATTTGCCGGGCCTCCTGGATCCAAAGGTTCAATTGGTCCTGCTTTCGTCTCTTCAGGTCCGCATGGTGGTGATGGACCTGCTCACCAGTCCTTGGAATCCCTGTGGCACTGGTGAGATCATGAGCCAACCGGTCCCACGCCTCAGCCCTATATGCTCCCCACAGGACCTGGCCCTGCATGAGTTAGGCCTCATGATTGTGGACTAGGAGCCAGACCATGTACCTGGACTCCTCAACGCCCCACCTCTGTGCTCGAAAGCAACTACCCTCACCTACTCCTGTCATTCTGGCTGCAAGTAAGTTCTACAATTGTTTATGCTGTGTATTCCCGCCTATGGGGCTTATATAGTCTGTTTTTCCCGCACATATCTGTGATTGGCCATTTTGGAATTGTATTAACTTCACTAAACCTGCATTGTCATGCTCCAGTTTGTATTCATTCCTATATATTTGCTATTATTGCAGTGATAGGTACTGCTGTCATGGCTTAGTGGTTCAGTACCTTGACTATGGTGTATAGTATCCTGGATTTGAACCTGGCCACTACTTTTTATTTTTTATGACTGTCTAGACAAGCTGAGGGGTGTGTCTGTGTAAAGGCAGCTTTGATACGGCTTGCTCAACGTTGCCCGTCGGTTAGCTTGTTTGCACGGTGCGCAGCTCCGCACAAATGGGGTATGCTGGTTTAAGCTTCATTTGGCTATCAGCATGCATATTACACTCAGCTCAGCTAGGGACACATAGATTCAGTGTGTTAAACCACTGCTCAGCTACGGGCACTCATTTTGCACCAGTTAAACCACTGCTCACCTACGGGCAGATGCACTCACCCTTTTAAACTGTAGCTCAGCTATGGGCACATCTGGCATTTTTTATTGTTTTGTTACCTCACATTTCTTCAATATAAATGGGCTATTTCATTACATTTTACATAAAATGTGATTTTATGTGTACATATTTGTCAGGGACTTGTTTCGTGCTTATTTTGCTAAAAATAAAAATTGGTGTTGTGGGGGCTCGAACCATGAATGCCTGCTCTTCAGCCAACATCTCTACCACTATGCTATTGCTTTTTGGCTTACTTTGCATATTTAGTTCTTATATGCTTTCTCACTGACTGCTAACTGTGGCTGTGCTACGGGCACGCCTACGCAAACGAGCGCACTCACGGTTAAACATCTTTACAATTTAAAAAAAAATTATGAGATGTTAATTTGTACATTTTATGTTCGTAGTCTGTGGGGGCATGTGTTGTGTTGTGTTTATTTACATTTCCATGGACTCTGTCATGGGTGTTTACTTTGGGCACTTTTACTCTTCTGGGGGCGTGTCCGCTTACAGGGCTCGACCTACGGACACGCCCCCTACTGTCTTACACGGACCGTGTTAGCCTTAGGTGTGATTCAGCATGCTCTCATGAATATGCAGAGCATGCTGACATCACTCCGTTTAACTGCAGCCTCCGTGTATGAGTTATAACTCTTACACGGAGGCTTCATGAATCCTGCCCCTTGTCTTTCAGTAGTGAGAAAAGACAGATGAGTAGCTGGCTGTGTATACACTGGACAGCTTACATTCAAAGGGAATGAACTGGCCATGTGATATAAAGGAACCTGAACTGGGCATGTGATATAAAGGAACTTGAGCAGGTGGGAATGTATAAGTTTTTTGGGAAATGATGAAGGATCAACAATAAAACATGAGCAAATGCAAACTAAACTCAGTAAGGAATATTTTAGAAGATTAAAATTAATACTGAAAACAGCCCTGACATCTAGCAACAAAGTCAAAGCTATGATCCAATTTGCTCTTCCTGTTCTAGCTTACAGTTTTGGGGTGGTTGACTGGCCACAAAAGGTATTGGATCAGTTGCACCGGAAATCAAGGAAAATGCTTCGTGCTTTTCAAATGATATATAAAAATGTTATACTAATATTATATATTCCTCGTTCTGAAGGAGGTATGGGAATCCACAAAATTGATTACATGTATAGATCTGCAATCAAAGGACTGCATACATATTTGCTGACTTCACAACATCCAAACATAGAGAAAGTTTCAAAACATGAAGAGAACAAGTCTAAGATGACTTCCCTGCATAGTTTAGCAGAAACACATCAGTGCCAAGTGGGAATGGAAACCAACCAGAAGTAGACAAAAATCAGGCAGCAACTGAACGTGCTAAAAACAAAAGAGAGAATATAAAGAGCAGGATCAGATGAGAAGACAAGAAATGTGGAAAAGACATAAATGTAATTGTAAGTACAGAAAACTCCTGGAGCAACTTCAGCTGTCTGTCCACGAAGGTTCCTCAGCAGTGGTGATTTTGACCAACTTTCATAAGACATTTGATTCCTTACCATGGAAGTTCTTATGGTAGGCATGAGAATTCTTTTGTATAAAAGGACAGTTTCTTAATACGTGACAGTTGTATGTGCCTCACCTATGGTGCAGATTATTACAAATAACTGGAGTTTCATTCCATTTGATCCTTATAAAAGAGCCCAGCAGTGATGCTTTTTGTCTTCTTCACTGCTTAACTTCACTAAGAAAATCCTCAGCATCTATATAAAGCAATATAATGGTGACAAGAGATTTGTGCTTACATAACATTATATACTAGTGGATATATAGTTTCTGGTGACTCTGCCTTACAGATGACAAATGCCATCAACCCCCCCCCTCTTCATAAAGTCATGAAAACACTTATCTGTCTGTTTCAGGGGAAGTTTCAGAATTGACACTGAATTTTACTTTTATCTGAACGTCATCCCTTACAACTTTTTTGCTATGCTAACATAATATTGCCTAGTATTAATCCACAAATAATCTTATCTTGGCAGTAATATAGGACTTGATCTATGGGTATAGTCCAAGACAATGCTAATTTCTATTTAATTAAATATTGAGCGAAGATTAGTCTATAGAACACTTGCCCTTTTTTGGTAAAAGTCAGTCATCAAAATGTTTTTATTGCCCAAATTCCTGTTCCTGGCACAGCACCTTCCTCATTTAAAATGTCATATTAGTGCAGTGTGATTACAGAAACTTAACCACCATTTGTTTCTGAAGAATCCTCCCACCCAAGAGTATCCTCTAAAAATATGTTGACTTCTAATGAAATGGGTGGACTTCAGGTCAATGAAATTGTAAGGTACAGTAAACCTTCAGTGTCAGTCAAAATCCTTTAAGTTACATCTCATCTTCAAGTTATCTGGGGTGCTACAGAGCTTTCTGTATCCCAAGAGAAGGAAGGTGTCTGAACTGTACAATGGAGATTGTAGCATCTTACTGTTAGAATCAAGGCTGGCTGGGATACGTTTACATTATTTCTCTCTACTCCACAGAGCTGTCCCTAAGAATTTCCTGTTAAGTACACATATAAAGGATTGTTTCAGTATAGCAGACTGATTATTGAACAATACTGTTATACCTGCTGTTTGACAACAAGAAAAGAATCAGTGACTTCAAAGAATTTCAAATAACAATGATGTCAAAGTTACCTAGTGATGAAGAAAACAATACAAAACAACAAGGGAAGTTTTCAGGGTCCAAGACAGGTTAAAGGACTTGAGCCTAGAAGTAAACAAATACAGTGTGAGTTTTTTCAAAGATGAAATAAAGTAATTGACAAAAATTGTCTGTTCATGTCACAAGTGCTGACAGAGGTTGTGTTGTAGGCATCTATGTTTCAGAATGTGTCACAGCAGATACCATATCCAAGACTGGTGAATTGCTTCCACAAGTTCTTATATGCAATTTTGGCTGTTTATATTATTATATTCAGATGTTTGATTGCCACACGTATGGCCTACTGGCCACTTCAAGAAAGTTACTGGTCACTTCAAGAAACTTAATTGCCTGTTTGCTGAAGCTGTTGTAAGCTACAGAGAGACTGACCTACTGCTTGCCGTGATATTGGGAAAAGATGTGTTTATTTTCAATTGTCTCTGCACTTCTGATTCAATACATATCTGTAATCTGTGCAACTGTTTTAACTGTCCTTATTGTTGTGTGATAGATCTGAATATCTGTTACTGTTGCGACCCTCAGTTTGCAATGAAATCTTTTGTTTAGAGGCCTGTCTGTTTTCTTTGTGGCTGAGAAACAATTAGACTGGTTTAATTTAGCTAAGGGCATTCCTGCAAAACTGTTATTGTTGATTGAATAATTGGGCTGCTTTCTGTTTCTCTGCCTTTAATAGCCAGAGTTTTAAATCAGATATATCTGTTTGCTGAAGCTGTTCTAAGCTGCAGAGAGACTGACCAACTGCCTGCTGTGATACTGGGAAAAGATAAGTGTTTATTTTTAATTATCTCTGCACTTCTGATTTAATACATATCTCTGTAATCTGTACAACTGTTTTTCCCACTCACCTGCCCAGTTCTTGTGGTGGTCTTATGTCTTGATGGCTTTGAGTTGCCTGCCTCTGGTATAAAGTTAATAGTAGACACCCCCCAGTTACATTACATCAGCTCATTCTACTGTTTGTAGTGAGAACTTAGCAATGACCCACCCCTTTAGCTTCTGACTATTGAATTATCTCATTATCTTCTGTCTCTTCCCTTTCTACTAAAAAAAAAAAAAAACAGTTTCCTGCCTTTCCTGTCACTAGTCTAGTACAGATACAGATTTGCTGTACTCTGGACTGTTTGTAAGCTTCTGAGATCTGATAGTTCTCTCCTCTCCTGCACTTTTCCTAGCTTATTAGTCTAGCACTTTACCAGACTTCTTGTAGCAATTATTGTAGCACAAAAAAGTGCTACCAGTACTAAATGTTCTATAAGGAAACAGCTCCAGTAGTTATTATTAATACCCACCACTCCAGGCATGTCTAATGGTCAGTTCCCTCTGCTTTCTCCTATTAACCTGGTGAATTTGGGCATCCTGAGGCAATGCAGTAAATGCCTCATGTACACTGATAACCCTCTCCTCTTACCTCCCAACACTCAGACTTGCGAGAGATGCACTTATATATCCAAACTGGAAGCCATGCACTCTCCAGCCAAGACCGGAAGAGCTGGTCAAGAGGAGAAGGTCAATGCTTGCACCACACCACATGGAACATGTAGCCCTGCAGTACACACACCAGCACTGCCTTCACATAAAAACACAAACCACACACCCACCTTCGCGGAGGCTCTCAATAAAAATCTACCTAAACAGCAGAGACCTCCAAGGCAGAAATGCACTCGACCACCACAACACAACACTAATCATGAGACATATAGCCCCCCTAAACAGTGTGCCACTCAACCAAAGCCCCTAAGGCAAAACAGCATGCCCAACACACCAGTCATAGGTGACTCAATAGTGAGGCACACCGATGTCCCACTCACTAGGCTGAATAAGGAGAAAGTAACAATCAGCTGCTTGAAAGGGGTCAGGATCCGCCACATAACGCACGCACTCAGGTTCCTCAACAACAGGTACAACTATGACTCTGTCATTGTACATGTGGCTGTGAATGACCTGTGACTTACCTCCATGGACTACATGAAAAGCAACATGGAGGAGCTCTCAGATTATGTAGCCTAGGCAAGTATGAACCTAGCCCTGAGCAGCATCCTACCATCGCCCAGAATTATACCACAGTACAAGCAAAAAATTATTGATTTCAACAACTGGCTAAGTTTCTGGTGTCATTCTAAGGGGATCCAGTATCTGTCTGCCTGGGATGACATGACTGACAGACCTCGATGCTTTGCCAGAAATGGCCTGCATCTGTCACTCCTGGGCTTCCAGATACTGGCCAAGCCTCTTGCCACCCCTATAGTGCCTTTTTTAGGCAGTGTTCCAAAGACCAAATTACCACTGTAACAGCTACAAACAAATGCAATCTGAGGGTAATGCTGCTCAACGCTAGAAGTCTAGATCTCAAAATGCACTTGTTTGAAGCACTCCTTAAAATGAATAACATCGACATTTGTGCTGTAACAAAGACCTGGTTCAAGGCAGCAGAAAGCACCTCTGCATTACTAGGCTATAACTCATTCCACACCTTTCGACCCTAGAACTTGGACTGATGGTCAAAAGGCAGTGGTGTTTCCGTATTCATAAAGGATTCACACACCTCCAGACTGGTAGCCCAACATAACACATCAGAGATACTTCAGGTGCAGCTAACACTGGGTAAGACAGCGATTCAGGTTGTAGCCTGCTATAGGTCCCCAACCATGTCCTAAGACTCACACTCCATGTTCCTAAGCATCCTGGAGAATATCAGGGTCCAACCTAACACTCTCATACTGGGCGACTTCAACTACTCCTCCATGAACTGGGAAAACTACTCATGTACCAATACACTTGCCCAACATTTCCTGGAATTCATTAATTCCAATGCCCTGGACCAGCTCGTTCTTACCCCCACTAGAGGTAGCAACATCCTTTACCTGGTCATTACTAACATGGGTGACCATTGCTCTATACCAATAGTCAACTCCTCCCTGGTTAGATACAAACACAAACTAATCACCTTGGAAACCCCCCACCCCCGCAAAGGTAACCACTATGAAAAACTTCTCCAAAGCTAACTTTGGGCTCCTAAAATCAGAGGTGGCTAACTTCACACCACCCATGCAATTGGAGAACAGCTGCATGACCACCGATTTGTACACTAATGCCCAGTATGAACAGATATACAAATGCATGGATCTTGCCATACCCAATAGAACCAAGATGTTCTCCTCCAAAAAAAGGAAGCCAATCTGGTGGTCCCCTGCCATAAAAAAACTCTACAACAGAAGGAGGAAACTGGTATGGATTAATGTGAAGTTTTAAGACTGGAAAAACTCCCTTATCAGCCTCAACAAAAAGTTGAGATCCCTCATCAAATTCTCTAAAGCTAGCTATGAAAACAAAATTGCAGCAGATAGTAAAGACAACCACAAGACACTCTATAGTTATGTAAAGAATCTCCACAGCAATATCCAGATTTGCTCAGAGCTATTGCACAATGGCACCTCCTATACCAAGCCAACAGATATTGCCAATATACTGGCAGACAGATTCAATGACAACTTTAACCCTCTCTCCCCCATCAAAGGACTAATCACAATAACAGTAGATTGCCTGGCACCCAGTATTACTGCTGCACAGATTAAAACAGCACTGTCCAAGGCCAAGAATACAGCTTCTATGGGACATAACAATGTCCCTGGCTGTGTTCTGCATAAATTACAGAGTCAACTGGCACCTCACCTGTGTGCCCTGTTCAATCACAGCCTCACCTCAGGTTTTGTCCCTACTGAAGGGCACACTGCTACAGTCATGCCTCTCCAGAAACGAGGAGTGACTACAGACCCTGGAAACTATTGCCCTATTAGCCTGATGAGTCTAATAAGCAAAGCTATGGAATGCATCATCATGGACCTAATAAACAAGGATATAGGGAATCTCCAAACTCCGGATCCCACACAGTTTGGTTTTGTGAAAGGTAGATCATGCTTGCTCAACCTGGTCGACTTCTTTGAGTCATTCAACAGAGTTGTGGATGAAGACAAGGTGGTTCATACAGCCTACCTTGATCTGGCCAAGGTCTTTGATACGTAGTCCCACTCAGGAATCATAGAAAAACTCACTAAGCTAGGCATCAACCCCTGTATCACTAGGTGGGTTACAAACTGGCTCAAAGATAGAACCCACAGTGTGAAAGTAGCTGACGCCAAGTCAGACTGCCAACCAGTCATGAGTGGAATCCCACAGTGTTCAGTCCTGGGTCCTCTCCTCTTTGGTATCTGCATCTCTGAAGTCCAGACCAACACAAGGGGACTCTGGCTGACAAAGTTCACAGATGATTACAAATTGGGAGCCATAATTAACTCACCAAGTGATGTTGACATCCTACAGAAAGGCCTCACTGAGACCAGCTACGGGGGTCAGAACCATGGCCTTAAGCTCAATGCCAAAAAATGTGTCATCTTCCCCTTTGGGAAAACCCCAGTTCCCATGAATTAGCACATTGATGGTAGTCCACTGAACAAAGAAGGCATTATAAGAGATCTGGGAACACAGGTTGACAGCAACCTCTCTTTTGATCACCACATTGCCACTGTGGTCAGAAAGTCCTTCTATGTGGCACATCTCATTGCTAAGGATTTTGCATCCAGGATGAAAGAGGTCATTCCCTCCCTCTATTCTTCCCTCATTAGGCCAATCATTAAGTACAATGCACCATTGGGCATGTACCTCACTAGACACCTTCAACAACTGGAGAGGTCACAAAAGTACCTCACAAAGAGGATCCTAGGCCTTAAACACTTGTCCTATATGGACAGACTAAAAAGAACCCAACTATTCTCTGTCTCATATCGCCTACTTAGAGGCGATCTCTGCTTGACTTACAAAGCCATGTCTAACCCAGCTCTATTAGAAATGCTACATCTAAAGAAATCCCAATCCCTCCGCACTACATGCTCCAGAGACCTCAACTTCATTACCACAATCAACAGAACAAGCTGGAGGGATAAGTTCATAACGCAGAGACTGCCCATGCTATGGAATAGACTTTCCTTACATTTTCAAGTGTAGCACCTCACTGGCCCTCTTCAAGAGAAATCTTGATGAGTGGATGGGAAATAGAAAATTCACCCCAGGGATCATTCCAGTGGATCTACTTGACAAGGGCACTGGGAACTAAGGTCAGATGACATGATGCCAAGGTAATCCTATGGGCTAGGCTTGTAAAGGCTCCAGGGCTATTAGCCTATTACACACCTATGAACCTATAACATCATATGATATTTACTCCTTCACATATTCATATCAAGGTTACTTTTTGAAGAAGTTAATGAATTATGTCTTTTAATGTAAATAAACATGTTTCCATATATGAATGCACTGTTTAAAGTAGCTGTCATATTTTTTAATACTGATATTTATTTTTAACATTAAATTCCCCAAAATGGTATTATCTTCCCCAGCAGTGCATTCCAAACATGGACTTTCAAATAGAATCAGACCAGATATTGCAATTTGGACCAGACAGGAGGCATTCTTAAAGCCATTATGGATGGTGTAAGTTCTCCAACCCTGTTATTTTTCACGTAAGGAATTGCTTTATTTTATTATGTTCTTTCAAGTGGTTTGTTCAAAAGGTTACACAGTGTGATGTATTCAGTAATGAGTCAGATCAGTCATGCATAAAATGGTACAATCATCTCTCTGGAGTTAGCAGGCATGCTATTTAGAATTAGATACAAAGTTTAATTTTTTCTTTACTATTGTTCCCAGATCTTTAATGATGGCGTCACTTTTTGTCATCTAACAATTATTTTATTACTTATGATTGATGGCATTTTTTGATAATTTTCATTTACTGACATTAAAGATGAGGCTATTGCTGCAGCTTCAGGTACATATTTTTTAGTAGATTAGTAGATGGAATTGAAGAATTTCAGCATCTTTTATTGAAGAAACTATGCTACCCACTTTTCAGTGTTCAGTACAATTGCTATCCATAGCAATCCCAATAAAGAGCCCTATGGGAGCATAGCATTGGCAGCTCTCACAGGGATAAATTGATTGTGTTTTGTTGCAGACCCAGTGTTTTAATGAGTGAATTACCTATGTATTCACATTTAAAATGTGTAAAGTGGTCAGTCATTCCTTTTTTGGAAGAGTACCAAAATGTTTATTTTAGAAATGTTGCTTCAGGATACATCAGCAATGATATGGATAAAAGACAATGAACACACTTTCAAGCAGTCAGAGTAATTAGTTAGATGAATTGCATATTCATTTTGATTTTAATTTCCCTGTTGGTAAGATACGTGCTGATTCTTATGAACCAGCTGCTGTTAAACTGGGTGAACTGTTGGAGGGTGCAAAAACAACTAACCGTGATATCCCAGCAAAACACAAAAGCCATTGGCCTGGTCTCAGAAGAAAAGATCCAGTAAATATATTGTAAAAACTGTACAGGTAAGTAAAATGAGCTATAATGTTCCTTTTTCAATTATTATCAAATTACATAATAACAAAACATGTGAAATGGTCCAGCCATGGCACAGAGAAATAAAGCCTTTTCTGAATCCCAGATGACTCTTGTTTGAATACTGGTATGGGTATAGGTTGGACCAGATGAGGGGAAGACTGGCACTATACCACTGGTCATCTGATGCCATCTGACTGATTCTGGGGGGAGGGAGGCAGCCTAGGCTTGCTGCGTGCTGTACACTGCAAGTTATACACTACTTGGTTGACAGGTTGCACATGCATAAAAGGTTTCAAGTACCTTTCAGAGGCAGCAATTGTTCAGCTCACAAGGCTGGCACAGGGTGGTAGGGGAATATGCCACACTCCCTGGAATCAGTACAATACTGCAACAGTGTCCACCATCTCCTCACTGTCCCCAGACATGGGTTGGGTTGAGCCCTGGAGAGACTAAGGCAGGTATAGTAGACCCAATGAATGAGGAGAAGAGCTGGTGGCAGGTGAAGGTCAGCAGCTAGGATGCGGATAAAAAAAAAAAAATTTGTAGACTCATAATTTTACATCAGATGCACAGTATAAGGAATAATTTAGAAATCAGCCTTTGCCATTTTCAAAAGAAATGCACAGAACTTTTTTATTATCACTCCATATGTAACTAAACGTTTATGGTCAAAAGTATTTTATTAAATTATACTAAGATTGTAAGCTATATTTGTTATTTGTTATGATATGGATCCAATTTTTAACTTCCCATCTATTCTTGGTATGACTTCAAGTAAATCACCTAATAAGATAATGGGGGGAATTCAATAAAGCCTACACAGATTAATTTTCCATGTAGGCATAGTGGCACGGAGGTTACATGGAAGTAGCAGCAGTGCGATCCAGTAAATAAAGCTTAGGGGCATGTACGAGTCTGTTTACACAGAAGTGTCCATGGCATTCAAATCACCTCATAAGTAGGTGGACTGCATGCAAATGATGGTGTTGGAGTGATCCAGCAAGCAGAAAGGCAATAGTGCAGATACCATGTTGGCGTCCAAAGTGTACACAGAAAAATTCCATGTACATGAGATAAAAAAGTGAACAGGGGCTGTAAAAGCCCAGGTAAAAGGACAGAAATAGAATAGCAGACACAGATATGTACAAAGCTATGCCCTGCATGTCCAAAAAGTAATGGAAAATAACGTAAAATATATTTTTTTAAATACGCATATTATGTTTGTGTGGCATGCAACAGTGCACAAACCTGCCATTATGCAAAAAGAAAATATTTAAAAGTGTGAAAACAAAAAAATAAAATATGTAACAATAATGCATTATAGGGCCTTGCATTTTTATTTTATTGTTTTTATTTATTTAGTTAACATTTGTTTACTGGGACAGTCCAACTTGGAACAAAGCCAATTTTCAGCAGAAACCCAGGGAAAAATACTCCAGAAGCATGTCTTGTAATGGAGTGTGCGTGGAGTATGTACAATGGTAGACTTCTGTGCTTTCTAAGGAGGCAGGGTCTGGAATAGTGTGATTTCCTGGATGTGTGCATGGATTTGTATGCAAATGAGCTGAGGTTACTGAATGCAAAAATGTGTATCCGTGCCCCTCAGATCACATCTGTGTAGCCCCAGAACCATGTTATAGAAGGCTCTATCCAGACCCTGTTTTCCAAGCTGTGCCAATTGCATTAGTGCATTCGTCATCAGTAAGTCTAGAATTACTTCTAATAATGGAAAGCAAATCATCCAACTTTTGACATGGTGAACACGTCACCATTATCAGGTGTTATCTTTAAATATGCATAGCATTTATTACACTGTACAAGACATTTATGCTTTAGCAAATCATTAATGGCATACTCATTTAAGGAATTCATATTCAGCTGCAAATGAATAAAAAAGAATAATCAAAATCACTTACCACAGACTTCAAGCTGACTACACCAACCAGTTGTTAATAATCCACTCTTTTCTTTTTAAAAAAACACAGGTTTTTATTTATCCCAGCCAAAAGGCACAGTTGACACAGTTGAACAATCACAGGTTAAACTACCAAATGCTTTGGGCGCCAAAATTATACTAGATTTGCCAAAAATTCAATTAATCAATCAGCTATATGTTTCATTATGTTACACTAATATACTTCATTCAACACTCTTGCACACATTGATTTGTTTAACTGTTCTAATATAAAACTTCTTTTGCTTAAACATTTTAATGCTAAAATAAAATCCTCAACCCCTGTCATCAAAATAAAGGGTTTTATACTTATGCTGTATGTTTTAGCTGTGGCCAAAGATGTGGCATCACAAAAATCTGCCATTTTTTGCTTCTAACAATCTAAATCTCTTCTTACCCCCTAGCTCACTTACCCCCACCTGATTTATTTTTAAAAAGGTGAAAGTGTGCTGGGTACCCTTCTCACTAACGTGCTTGCTAAGTGCATTCTTCGTGTCCACTTTCTTAATTTTGTATAAATGCTCATAAATACTTCAGACTATCGCTTGCAATCACACCGCTTTTTAACAGTACAGATCAATAAATCACAACCTAAGACATGATTGTTTAGATAAGCTCTGGATTGTCGTCCCTGCAGTCTGTATGAATCTATAACTGATGAGGCCCCTTTGGATGGCTAGAGTTTGTCGGTGTAAAACCTATCCCTTTCTAACAACTAATAGTGAAAATTAAAGGTAAAACAAAATTTAAATCAAAGTAAATCATTTATGCTACAAGCTATCATTTATTTCCTAGAAACAATGAAAAACAGTGGTAAAAATAAAATATAAATTCAAATAAAAACTTCTTTTACCAAGCTACAACATAGTCCATCACAAGCTGATACAAGATTGTTTAGATAAGCTCTAGATTGACCAAGTTTGATGATGACTATAATCTGGGCATTTTATCTGCTCATCCAACAATACTAAATAGCTCCAACAAGAGATGGAATATGCACATACCTTGTGCACTGAAAATGATATTGTTAAATGTAAACAAACAAAAATGCTGCATAGTGCCAGTCAGCAAAAAAAAAAATATATTATTCCCATATTATATGTTATAAATGTGCTCATCTTCAGATAGACCCAGCCATATGAGATCTGGGTATTTATGTAGACAGTTCTCTCTCTCATTCAATCACATTTCACCAGAGACAGGAAGTGCTTCTGTCTGGCCCAATTAATTTCTAAGGAACTATCTTCACTGTCCAGCAAAGTCATACTGATACTGTACTCTTCCTTTATCAGACCCATCACTGAATCCAATTCCCCTTTGATGTCTATAAATCAAAATTTATCGCTTAACTAAAAAGACCTACCAAGAAAATTGAAGGCCCTAAATCAGATTAGCACAACTCTTATACCCAGTAGCCTGCAGGCTGCTCCAAGGTGACATGTCTTGCTTTTTGAGCCACGAAAGAATCATTCCCATTTGGGCTCCTGTTTCTTTGCAAAACTGGTGGATGTCCAAACACCCACATTAGGGACTTAAAGCTATACCAACTGATGAAAGAGTTGCCAGAAAGAAAGGTTGCTTAAGAGCATATTTCCAGCCTGTGACTCCAGACAAAGTCCTACGTTTGATTACCTTTATGGCTAAGCTTGATGACTGGATGTAGATACAAATTAAACCAGGAGTGTTGTGTACAGCCCTGCTGAATGTGGGTGGTGAACCCTGTTCAGTTCTTGAAAAGGGAAGTAAAAACATTTAAATGTGCCTCCTTACGTGTAGATGAGAAGGCATGTTATGGTCCTCATGATTGCTTGCCTAGTAATGTTTTTATATTCCTCAGAAGCAGGGCCAGCCTTAGCTGAAATGGCACCCTAGGAAAAGTAGTGCTCTGATGCCCCTTAAGTTCCACCCACATATTCATGAAACACCCCTATTTGAGCCACACCCACCCTAAAGGGTACAGGTCATATTAAAGATTTTGCAGTGATACTATGTGGTGGAGCTAAACAAACAAGGAGTATACCTCTCTATAAAGGAGCATAAAGCTCTACAATAGAGTAGAAGTACAAGATGGAAACAGAGTGTGACAGAGTTTGGCAAGTCTGGAAGAATGGTTACATGCACAACACAAATTCAATGAAAAATTGAAAGTAGTGCATCTTAGAGAACAAACCCAGAACTACATAACATTGGGAAATTTTCTAACATCAAGAAACAAAAAAGACTGGAGGGGCTTTTGTCACACTACTTAAAAGAAGGCAAATAACATGACAATTACAGTAAAAAAAAGAAACTTTATTTATTAATACTTCCAGTCAAATGGTCCTTCATAGCCAATATCCTGTTTAGGGAAGATACATCCTTGGAGTATAATGTTTCATGAAATATCAGTTATGAAGGTTAATACACCATGTAATAAATGGCACCACTGGCTAGCTGAAATACTATATCCAGTTTTGAGATCCAACTTCCTCTAAGAGAGACAAAAATTAAAACAATTTACACAATAATTAGCAAAAGGAAACAGTATATCTAATATTCTAAGATATTTAGGACCAAATCTCATAATATATGTAACACCATGGGGTAGTATATGTGGGTAAGTGTCTTACATGTCCACAGTTTTATATTGGAAAGACTAAAAGGAAATTTAGAGTGAGGTTATATGAGCATGGTTTGGATATTAGGAAGGGGAATTTGAAAAACGCCCTTGCTAGGCATATTGCTGATTATCTGGACCATGCTTTTGGATTTTTTGTTCTGGAGGGAGTACCTAGAGATTATCGGGGGGGTCCGTGGGAAGATTTATTGGAAGCAAAGGAGTTATTTTGGCAATTAAAATTAAATGCCACAGTCCCACCCGGTCTTAATGATAGTTTATCTATTTCTAGCATACTTACATTAAAATCTTATATTGTGTAAAAGTGATTTATAAAGGTTTTAATTTTGAAAATATGTGATTGGTACGTGGAATGTAATGTATTTGTGATTTTATAGAATAGTTGTATCCATGGCTATTAATTGGTTTGGAAATGTTATTGGATAAGGTTATGTGGGAGGGGTATTTATATGTGGTGCTAGTTTGAATGGTTCAAGATTCTGATGAAGTGTTTTACGAAAGCGTGTACTAAATCTGTATATTTGTGGAGTTTTGTGGATTAAATTTTAACTACACTATTTCCTGGTTTTGGTTACATTTTTGGTCCGTACTGCTGCTCTTTGCTGTACCCGCGGTAGTGGTGCTGCAGTAGCATTGTCGCCTCACAGCAAGACGTTGTCCCGTTCGATTCTCAGCTAGAGCGTCTTCTGTGTGGAGGCATACTTGAATGGGTGTGCCTTCATTGAAGGTTGTGCATCAGGGCTGGTAACTCGGCATGTAAAAATCCACTACCAAACATTAGCGGACTGGAGTTTCACTGTGGCGACCCCTAACCGGGATAAGCCGAAAGACACAACAACTGCTGCTCTTTGCTGTTTGGTGTTTCTTTGTTGGTGTTCATTTCGTGATATCCTTATAGTTAATGTCCTGGTACACAAAACTTGAGAGATACATTTGAGTCTCATTAGCATTCGAATACTATGTGACACAGTGTCAATCCCTTAATTTCTTTGTGTGGGGAAATAGCCCTCATAAATGGGAATTTTTAGTCAGACTACCAAAATGAAAGAAAAAAATGTAGAGTCTGTTCAGGAAACCCATAACACAATAGACTAAATAAGCTAGACATATCAACTTTAGAGAAAATTAAAAGAAAAAAGTCTCGGGTGAGTAGAAAAGGAAGACTCAATTGTGCAATAAGAGAGGAACAAATCAGCACCATCATGGGCACATTGGAGCTCAGCGGCACATGTTTGTGATCCATGCCACTGAGCTGAACAGGGGGGTCTGTCCAGTGACTGTTAAGCTTTGTTTACCTTCGAAGCATGTGTTTTAGCTAGTTTGAGCATATTTGTCTGGTGCATAGCTGTGCTGAGCATGTCTATCTATGAGGTTGTGTCCATTGAATGCTGAGCATTGTTTATATCTGCAGCATGGGTTTGCGAGCAATGCCATAGTACTTGGCAAAAAAAAAAAAAATGATAGTTGCCTTGGAAAGCCAATCATATATAAATGAATGATGACCCCTGTAACACTTAAACTGGGCCATTAAAACACTGATAATGATGTACTTGGCAGGTGGAATGCATCATAGGTAGCCACTCACACAGGCTGTACCTACAGCAGGGCACTAGAAAAGTTGCATACACCCTACAATCTGATTTCACCTCAATACTCTATACCACTGGAGTACAAACATGGGATTTTTAACCAAAGCAATGCTAGGGGCTGCGGCAGGTCTGCTACGTCTGTACGTGCCAGATGCTGAAGTCGGTGCTGATGCTGCTGCTGACAATAGGTCTAGACTGAGAAGGAAAAGAGTGTTCAGGCCCAGGGTAACCTTCCAGGAGCTACATGAGCTGGATATTGTAGAGTACTACAGGGTTACAGGGTGGACAGGGGCATACTACAAGAACTCACCGAGCTCTTCCACCCTCAAATCAGACCCAGAGCCAACAAGAGGGGAACCCATCCCAGTGGAGATAAAGGTATGTGTAACCCTTAGAATACTAGCTACAGGTACTTTCCAAAGACCAACTGGGGACATTATGGGGGTTTCACAGGCAGTAGCATCCAGGGTACTTCACCAATTCCTGGATGCCATGCTAACACATGCCAGTGAGCACATTTATTTATCCTGCACCCCTGAGGAGAGGTCCAGCAGTATGTGACTCTTCTACCATGTAACACACTACCTTGAGGTACTGGGTGCCATAGACTGCACTTGTGTACACATCAAAGCACCACCCAGTATGGAGGGTAGAGTCTACCTCAACCACAAGGGGTATAACTCCATCAACTGCCAGGTCATGTGTGGTGCTCAGGGCATTATCATGAATGTGTGTGTGTGTGCTGGCAGCCCTGGCAGTTATCACGACCCCCATATCTGGCATGCATCATAGCTATACCCAGATGTTTTCCAGGGGAAACATCTCATATGGCCATCTACTGGGGGATGCTGGCTATGCCCTGAAACTGTGGCTGATGACACCCATCAGAAACACACACACACCCACCGAAGAATGCCATGATGCACATGCATAAACTAGGGACATCATAAAGCATGTGTTTGGGTGCCTAGATATATCTGGTGGAGCCCTGCAATACTCTCTACCCACATGTGCACAGATGTTCACAGTATGTGCCATGCTACACAATATGATCCTGTGAAAACAGCTATAGCAGGATCATCAGAGGGAGGGGATACACAACCCCCACCAGTGCCTAGGTCCACACAGCCACACCCACAGGAGGGACTTGGATGAGGAAACCCCCTGATGCTGCCCCTGTAGGCAGACGTAGGAATGCCCAGTATGCCCTGGCCTTGACCAAGAGACAGCGCATAGCACATGCACTGACAACCTAGGGTCCTAGGGACTGAAACCTTACTCTGACTCACAGACATAGTAAAAAGGATGCCAGCCAGACTAAACAACCTGTACCTAACCATGTATTGGCTGTGTACTGTGTGCATCAGACAGAATCAGCCTGAAACACATACCATGCAAATGAGTGTTTGATAGACCTGTGTTTCAGGGCTGATTCTGTCTGATACATGCCGTACACAACCTGTATCTAACCATGTATTGGCTGTGTACTTCGTGCATCAGACATAATCAGCATTGAAACACAGGTCTCTCAACCGCTGCATTCACAAGGTATGTCACTGTCCTATACAACAAATATATGGGGTACTGGGCTATGGTAGCATATGTATAGACCTGCTGCATGTATGCAAGGAAATAGAGTGGGCTACTGGGCTACTTGCAAAGAACTAACAGATACTTGGGACAACAGGTACTCTGTCCAATATTGGATGCCCCATACTATGCATTAGGCCACATGGCTGAAAACCCCACTGCATTATGCAAGGGAAATGCCAAACTGTGGGGTCATAGGACAGATGCACAACTGTCAGTGCCAGAGTCCCCTACACCCAACACATCAGTGTTCCCATACAACTGCAGTAACTGTATGCTTGCAAGGCTACATCAGCAGACCATACAATTCCAGGGCTGTCACAAATAACCTGGCCACATGTTGCATTTTCTACAAAACCCAGGGGTCACAGCAGGGGTTACAGTGTATATCTTCATTCTGTTGATAGTGTGAGGAATTAAACCACATTTTCTGGAGGCTGGTGTGGCTCACTGGGCTAAGGACATTAGCATGATTGATGGTGTTGATGGTTCTAAGCTGGATGCATCTACAACTTTTGCATGTGAGTTACTCGTATGGTAGGAGTCCTACAGACTGTCATAATACTGTAATCTGTTACTGCAAGGAAGCTGCACAAAGCCAGAGAAAATGGGGGGACAAGGGTCCAGACATACAAACATTATACATGCTCTGAGTAACTTACAAGCAGGTTACAACAGATCAGATTAGCCGCAGTATGCAAAGCCCATCACTTAATTGTGTCAGTACCTACAACAATTCATTGGACTGCATGTTATTGTATATTACCGGAAAAACACAACTGTATGAGGAACAGAGCAGATGTATGGGGTGGAATGCTAGAGATTTTGTAAAATCATGCACAGTGAGAGATATGAAGACTGTCACCCTGTGTGTGGTGTTAAATCGAGTCTATATCATATGTTCGAAGTTTGAAAATTTCAAATGTTAAATAATCGAACTTAAATGTTCGAAGTTTCAAACATTGAACATATGATTAAAAAAAAAAGAAAGGGAACTTACCTGACTGTTGTAAGTAGGAGGGCAAGCCCCCCTGCACTCCCCACATGGAGGCTGCACTCCCCACACCCTCCACGCTTTAAATATACCAACTCTGAGACCCCACTATAATGTGGTAAAGGGAAGATTTCCCTTACTGCACTGTAGTGTGGTCTCAAAGTTGGTATATTTAAAGAGCGAGGTGTGTGGGAGGCACAGCCCCTCACATGGGGGGGGTGCAGTGGGCTTGCCCCCCTCCTACAACAGTTAGTTTTGGGTTTGGGTTTTTTTTATCATGTTTGATGTTTGAAACTTCGAACATTTAAATTTGATTATTTAACGTTCAAAGTTTTCAAACTTCGAACATGTTATATAGACCTGTTAAATCATGTACCCCTGTTACATCATACCTCCCAACCTCTTAGAGCAGGGAATCCGGACAAAGCCATGAAGAACAGTGGGACAAAGGCCCAAATATAAGAAGAAGGATTAACTATCGGCCAGACAAATGTGGAAAGTTGATAGAATAACAGGTCTTGCATTAGCATGAATCTTCTGATGTGTATGGAATCAGTAACTCAAATGTCTTTCATTTCCTAATAATATCAGTCTATAATGTTTTGCCCCTAATGTGCCAGAAAATCGCAATGCTATGTAAAATGTACCAAAAATATGATGCAATACTCTACACATTCTATTACAATTTGTACACTTGATAGGTATGGCTCACATATTGCATTCAGCAAACAGCCGGGAAATGCCTTGGACAAAATATCAGAGAGGTGCTGGACTGTGGAAACAGGTCCAGCTGCCAGTTGTCTGCAACACACAAAATCCTGGACAGGAGTACAGGTAGGTCTGGCCTGGAATAATTTTGTAATTACTGCCAGTCACACTGGGCATATCTGCTGCCTCATCTACGCAAAGAGCTGCTATGTGGAAATATGTCTGTGCATACATACAGCTACATATACGTATCTGCCTCTCCCTATCTCCCTCATACATGATTACCCTAAGTATCAGTATGTGGCACATATATATATATATATATATATATATATATATATATATATATATATATATATATATATATATATATATATATATATATATATGGATTCACTTCATAATCTTGAAATACTGAAATATCGAATTTCAATATCTCAAGACCATGAAACCAAATCCACAAAACACTGAAACAACAAAACCGTGAAATTCAAAACACCGAACAAACCGCACACACTACACCATACATACACCACAACACCCACATCACAACATAAGCAAACACAACTACAAACATACACAACTCATACACACATACCCCCTGCACCCCCCCATGTGGGGGCAAAGCCCCCCACATCCCCCCTACTTACCTATACTAACTCCGAGATCGCACAAACAGGAAACAAAAGCAAACTCACACATGCACATTCTCCAGTCCCTCACGCACACATCAAACATATCAGCACACTCACATACACTCTAACTCCCACTCAAAACCCTTACAAAACACTCACTTACCTGACATAACACCTAGATCCACACACTGCACCCCGCACCATCAACACACAATCCAGGACAGTATGTAGAGTAAGGTCATAACCGCGAATTTGAGATATTCGAATTCGCGATTATGAACTTTCGCTATTGTAAACATTCAGCTTTATAGTCTCGAAATACTGAAATTATTTCGAGATTATAACGCGGACGCGTATATATATATATATATATATATATATATTTATATATATATATATATATATATATATATATATATATATATATATAAATATATGTATATATATATATATATATATATATATATATATATATATATATATATATATATATATATATATATATGCACTAAGTAATGGCTGCTATGAAGAACTAGTACTATAACACAATAAACTTCAGTAAACTGCAGTGAAATAACAATCCAACTGTGAAATAATTAAAAGCACTGAGGCTCAGGATAGATTCAATTAAGCTTTTGTTCTATTATGATCACAAGAACTTTTTCAGAATGACAATGAAAAATTTTAGAGTGAATATTACATATAGAAAAATTATCATGTGAGAAGACAATAACCAATAACAGTGCAGCAGCATTGCTGTGATAGTTATATAAATTACCCAATGAGATGAACAGTGGTTTTACAAAAAGAGCAGTACAAGTGTAGATATTTACATCTCATATGTATTTATAAGTTGCGTAGTGGTTTTTCAAAACGAGCAATGAAAATGCAGATACATATTTAAAAGCTGTGAAATTTTTAATTCTTGAACAAGTAGATCCATTTTTTGGTGACACAGAAGTTTTTCTTGAGCTGAGAGAACTAAAATGGCAGCTTC
Source organism: Protopterus annectens (assembly GCF_019279795.1). Taxonomy (NCBI): domain Eukaryota; kingdom Metazoa; phylum Chordata; order Ceratodontiformes; family Protopteridae; genus Protopterus; species Protopterus annectens. The sequence continues at coordinate 974,988,695 of NC_056726.1, read as the reverse complement.
TGCTAGGTGCAGATATGCCACCTGGTTTAAATGAATCAATTAACATTAAATGTGCACTAAAATGGTACAGATAAATCTCAGCATATGCATAATCTATACATACTACACAGCTCATTAATATGTATTACATGTATATATCTACACTGTCATTGCTAGTTTTGAAAAACCACTACACAGCTTTTAAATATGTACCTGCATTTTCATTGCTCATTTTGAAAAACTACTACACAGCTTATAAATATGTATGAGATGTATATATCTACACTTGTACTGCTCTTTTTGTAAAACCACTGTTCATCTAATTGGGTAATTTATATAACTATCACAGCAATGCTGCTGCACTGTTATTGGTTATTGTCTTCTCACATGATACTTTTTCTATATGTTAGCAGTGGTACAGCAGTAGCATTGTTGCCTCACAGCAAGAGGTTCTCTTGTTCAATTCTCAACTGAAGTGCCTTCTGTGTGGAGTCTGTATGTCCTCCCCATGGTCGAGTGGCATCCGAAAGACATGTGTAAATGGGCATGCCTTCGCCGAAGATTGGGGGTCGGGCTGGCAGCTCAGCACCATAAAAATCTACTGCCAATCATTAGCGGACTGGAGTTCCGCTGTAGCGACCCCTAACCGGGAAAGCCGAAAAGACAAACAACATTCACCATAAAGTTTTGCATTGTCATTCTGAAGAAGTTCTTGTAATCATAATAGAATGAAAGCTTAATTGAATCTATCCTAAACCTCAATATTTTTGTTTATTTCACAGTTGGATTGTTATTTGTTATTTCACTGCAGTTTACTGAAGTTTATTGTGTTTTATATATATATATGTATATATATATATATATATATATATATATATATATATATATATATATATATATATATATATATATATATATATATATATATATATATATATATATATATATATACAAGATAGTAGCAATACCGGTTATGTCCCTGTGTGATGTGACAGAGTCTGCCCTATGTGCCTACATCCATCACTGCAGTCTACTGTGATGTCTCCTCTACCAAGTCCCACTACTATGTTATACAGCCACTGTCAGGCAATTAACTGTTTTTCCATTAGAACAATTATATGGGGACAATCCAGCAACATGAGTGTGCCACAATGACAGACAGCAATGCAAACCTGCTGTAGTATATCTTTGCTGTAGGCATCATACCTGTCCACTACACAGATGTTTCTGGAATGTGAATGTGTGCCTCATAGATGTGGTCATTTTGGCACACACTTGTGGATGTCTGACAAATGGTTGGCCAATCATTGATGGTTGGTGTCAGACTATAGAGAATCTGTCTGTCACACGCCAGACTCCTCAGAAAACACTTATGCTATAGTAATGTCTGTTAGTCTATTCATACTCTTACTTTTTATGGCCAATATGTATACTCTGTCACTGTATTTGGGCCTGTGTCCCCCCACTAATTATAGCTATGACCTGAATTCCTGCTGTAAGGGGTTGACAGATATGTTATCCATAGCTTTCATTCAATGAGGTACGAATGTCAGCAAAACACTGACCTAGCCAGAGTACATCAGGGACAGACAGGGTTACCTTTACAATGTCAGAACTATTTCTGTGTGACATTGACAGACTGAGAGGAGGTGAATTACAGTACATTATTTGATATTATAACTGTGTACACCCTTACTTACTGTCAATATGTCTAACTCATAATCCACTAGCTTTCCTCCCACAGCTGACCATTGTAGGATAGAGTAACAGGGGCAGAGCTGTGATTTGATTCACAGCAGGCACAGTTGAGAGGCACGCCTGCAGCTGTTGAACAGCATAATATCACCATGTCAATGCAAACATGTCTGACATAGTAATACTGGGCATGCTCACATTCAGTTACAGGGAACTGTAACATAACAGCAATACAACAGCATCAATACACATTTTCTGATGGTGCCGCACCATGCCATACAGTAAGAAACGTATATGGTATCACACATCTGCCATTGCAGTATTAAACACATGCCTGGAGAAAGACCTGCAATACAGAGCATAATTATCTTGTGAATAGGTAATGCATATGAGCAAGGAATGACCAAAGAAACATCGGCATCATGTCAACTTAGAACACACACCTGAACAGATGTCAAAGAGATGGAGAACAATCATGGTCACCACAGACATATGCATATCAGTCACATAAGGAAGAAAACCCTTGAATAGCATATAACATTATTATACCACATACATTTCATACCTAGTATGAAAATGTCTGAATAGGCTGCTACTTTGGGTATGTGTAAGCCACTGTTGTCTGACAGACAAATGTTAAGAGTCAAACCATTGCCTGTTATAGAAGGCTCTATCCAGACCCTGTATTGACAGCATGTGCCACATCTGATAGGGATGGAAACTGTCACAAATAACTAAATTGAATGTGTGTGTGTTAACACAAGAGGTATGAATATAACATGAGCAATCTGATTTATTCACAATGCTAGAAACAAGCTACACATGCTGCTGTCCACACATCACTGAGCATTACAATGTGCTTGCTTCTTTGACAAGAATTAAACCACAGTCTATCTGTGTAGTCAATGTACATACCACAGGAGCACTCACATTATGACATGCCCTGAATAAACATTTCACTGCCATGCAATCATAACCTGTGATGATATATCATTATCAACATAAAAATGGATAACTCTAATTAGATACAATGGTGATTATGTAATGTCAGTACATCCATATAATCATGCCCCTTCCAGGAATTGAATAGCAAGTGATGTGACTCTATTGACTAATGATGTGGATGAACCACAAGCACCACAGCGCAAGTCTTACAAGTAGTATAACAATACACCTGTGCTAACTTATTAAATCATACAATATCTATGTGTGGTACACACTCTCTGAGATGAAAGGGATCAAGGAAGACCCTCACACTGCAAATGGATAAATTATAACTGTAGTACATGTCATTTATGCATTACAGTATAAGGCCCAGCAATGTTAGCAGGTACTGAATGTGAATGCTGAGCACATGAGCATCTGACAGCAGACAATACATGCTATTTGACAGGATGAATGTACCACAGTAGAAATATCAGTACAGCTGTGACATATGTGGTTATGTGAAGGTATTGCATCACATTATTTCTGCAAGGGATATGTGTGCCTGTAATTGGTTTAGTACGTCAACAACAGATGGCATGTGGTCTCATTCCCTCGTGATAGTTGATAATATTTCCTATGCATGTAATGTAAGAAATATGAAAGTAAATGCCATCATTAGCCTGAATAAAAGCATTACTATGTGACAAATTGTCCTAGATTTTTGTAAGAGAGATCAACATTTTTATGTGTACAAAGCAAGTATGCTCAACAACAGTGTTAATGGTATGTACAGTCACAATAACATGGAAACAATGTAGTCTGAGCTGTAATGAATGGATTTCAAATAACTACCCAAGATTATAACCCAAACATCATTGATTGCCTGAATTGCAAGTGCCACATGACCATAATCAGGTACAACTGAGGCAATGCACAGTTAAATGTATGATATCTCCACTGTTTATTAGCTGGTTGTTTATGTTAAAAAGTGTCCAAAGCACACAATAATACTATACAGCTACACATCATATTTGCAGAATAATATACACAGTATGAGGGTGAAAGACACTCTCACAGCTGGACTACAACAACCTACATACACAGTAACACAATGTGCAAACAAGGCATACTATCATAGTCATGCAGCACAGAAGAATATGTACTCCAAATGTGGCATATTGCAGGTGTGTTAAAAGTATGTAATCATTGTGTGTGCAGAAACTTATTTTCCCTGGTGATACTAACATTTACTAGTGTCACAGCATGCTATTGTAATTCAACCTCATAATTAGAAGGACACATAAATGTGGCTGTGAGGTGGGCAATGGTATATAACAGTAATAACTGTCACATTATTGAAGCAATCAAACCTCCTATCTCTCCACTTATACCATCTATACAGCACATTATCAGCAGCCAGCACATCAGGTGAATAATGACTAACTGATACATACAGCATCTATGAAGGGATGACATCAGCAGTGTACTGCCAAGGAGATGTATCTGGTAACATTATATTTACAGTCAATCAGGGCTTGTAAAAGTTTCCACTACAAACATGTGCAAAACAATCTGCACTGCATTGGCAGTCACACTTGTAGAAGTCAAGCACTGCTGTACTTGAACATCCTACCTATCTAGTTATATATTATAGAGAATAAAGTAAGACATGTGAGCACCACAGGAGAAGCCTGACATTCATGTAGCTTCAGTTCACATGCAAAACAGTGACCTCATTATTGTTTTGAACCTGGGGTGGAAGGCAGAGAATATAATGTAATTGTCTACTCCTACTGATGCTACCCAAAACACCTGGCATGTGGAGAGTGGAAATATCCTCCCCCTACCCAACTAAACAAATATTTGCATCACTTTCCCTATAAAACATTAAACAGATATTTTTCAACCCATGACACTGTTATTTGAAACATTAAGTTACACATTTGTGGAAACAGTATTGACTAAAAAACAAAGTTTTCTTTACATAATGCATAGACAATTGTAAACATTACAGTGTAAACATCATGCATAGCTACACCATTGTGTTGCAATGAAATTGTAGATCTGAAAGGTTGGATTATGGAATGGTGTATTCATCTAAGATTTTAAAACTTTGATCAAGAGTACAGGTTGATTGAGCACATGCTCACCTAACTGTAAACACCCTCACACACACACACACACACACACACACACACACACACACACACACACACACACACACACATGTCTTTCATGGTTAGTATTGAAACTCCTACCTCTCTAGCTACATAATCTGGAAAGCATTGTACTAGTCACAAGTGCTACAGGAGAAGTCTGGCTATTAAGGAAATAGAGTGCATTTTTGTCAGGATGACCTCATCAGTGTGCGTCATAAGATGTTTTAGTAAAAGTTGGAATAAGGGAGCTATGTGCATATTTAAATGCACTCCCTTTGTGGAAAATAGAGACAGCAACAAGAATTACATACATGCACACAAGTCTTCCACAGTGGATATTGAGCCTCTTACCTATCTAGTTACATAATCTAGAGAAAACTGTACTAGTTGCATGTGCCACAGAAGAAGTCATACTTTTAACAGGAGAGATTGCACTTTTGTCAGGATGACCTCTTCAGTGTGTTTCATACATGATGTTTTTCTAAATGCTGGGATAGGGGGAGCTTTGAGAGCAATTAAATATATTATTCTCAGGATAAGTTGATATACCACCAAGTGCTACATACAGTCTCACACACACCATGATGGTTAAGCTGTTTACTTTACAGATATAAGGTACAGGGTTGATTCTCACATGGGGTAATTGGCTAGGCTTAAAATGGCTCCAAGGGGCTATTAGCCTAGTACTATTCTATGAAACTATAAATGAACAAAAGTTGTGGGTTGGCACAATGGCTAAGGTGTTTACCTTGCACACACAAGGTACAGGGTTTGATCCTCACCTTTGAAGGGAAGCTGGCTCAGCTTAAAAGGGCCTGAAAGGGCAGCTAGCCTAGTACTTACCCCTGAACCATGCAGGTCTTCCATATTGGCTATCGAAACTTCTATCTATCTATCTATCTATCTATCTATCTATCTATCTATCTATCTATCTATCTATCTATCTATCTAGATTATACAATCTAGAGAGCAATGCACTAGCCACAAATGCCACTGTAGAAGACTGACAGTCTGTATGTGAAAATGGACATTGGAATATTTATAAAAAGCAATGCTTGAAAGAAAAGTTACTGTGCATTATAGGCTGTGCAGTAAATGCATATGTGTGCACAGGACAATGTAACATCACTATGATTGCAATGGCATACTTCTATAATGATATGTAGCTACTGTCCTCACTGTACATTGTGTGACTGTAAGGGACTTTGACATGTTCCACATAATGGGCTGACATACAAATTGACTGTTGCACACCAGTGAATTATCAATCAAAAACTGCTGTCACTTCAGGTTGGAACGATTGCACACTTGTATTGTTTTATGCCTGCACTATGATGTGCATTGGCAAGACAAACACGGTAAAGTGCACTGCAGAATGACAGTGATGGATTCTGTGAGAAAAGGTTAACCAAGCTAGTAACAAAGACATACATCTGGAGCATTTCTCCCTGGGCCTCCACTGAAAATTGGCTTTGTTCCAAGTCGGACTTTCCCGGTTAACAAATGTTAAATAAATAAAAAAATAAATAAATAAGGTAACAACGTGCAAATGTAAACACTGTAGAGCAGACATAATAAATGAATGAATTGTCATGATCATCTTTTGACAAAAGTAATACAGATGTATAAACATTGTGCAATAGAAAACTATACTTCTATGACTTTATTTCATACTTTTTCAGTACAGTGCTGCTGATTGCAAAGAGTTAGTGCATGTGTATTAATTTCTTGACATGTTGAACTTACAATGGTAATTAACAGTTCTATGTGTTGCTCTGTGGCAACTTCTGTGCAAAGATCTTTATAAGACAGGCTTCACAGTAGTTAGCAGGCAGATAAGTGTAACAGTAAGATAATGATGTGTTAAATAAAGGTTTAGCTAGCATTTACAGTCACAGAGGTCAGACAGAAACATCATGAAACATGTTATCCATATGTATTTGAACATTTTCAATATGCCAAGAAAAACATTCATGCCTGAATATTATCTTAGCACAACACATAGAAAGTCATAATTGTGACAGTCCATATTTGACAGAAGATGCCCGCAACCTATGAACCTATGAACCATACATGAATGTATTCATCTTTATTTCTCTATTGACCACTGTAATCCATACTTCCGACTCTTCATCTTGTTTAAAATTGCATTAGTCTGAATAAACATAGCTTAGCACAGCTGTGTGAAGTGAGACAGTGTAATACAGATGAAGGCGATCGAATCCAAAGATATTGCCATAAGCAGTGTACTTCCATTTAGCTTTCTTTGCATATGTTTCATGGCACCAGACATTGTGGAAATGCAGAGGTGGAAGATAAATGATACAGAAGGGAGAAGATACATCAGAGGGTGACATGGAGGCAGGGATAAAGTAGATTATCACCAAAGAAGGATAATGGTGGCTCACAACAATATGCAGCCAACAGGTACACCTAAATTAGTGAACCAAAACACTTAGCTAATGGCTGGATTAGAGCCCTTTAAATTATTCAAAAATCTTTCTACACCTTTGAGCATTAGCTCATCATACCACAAAGAAATCGTTACTTCACAACATTACTATAACACTATTGAAATACACTGACAACTTACTGAAGAAGAAAGGGACAACAGAGAGAATTAGTGAAAGATGAAGAGAGGAATAGCAACAATATGTTTTGTGGGACATGTAGGAACAACTGCATGGTGCTGTAGTGTAGTCTTACTTATTAAATCCTTATTAATTTGTCATGCTCTGTACAAAAAACTGATTGCTAAAGGTACAAATAAGGAGGTTGGAAACTGCAATAAACATTAATACCTAGCCAGGATAAGGTTGGCTTGCTAATTCTCACTGTGTCAGCTCCATCCGGGTGGTAAAATCATGACCTATACTACTACTGCTACGAGATGGTACCACTGCACCAGCTGCCAGGGCACAGCTACCTGATGCACTTGGAGCAGTATGGCAGGGGTTATGGAGGCAACACTGACAGACTGTGACCCTGAAATGATGGATGCCTTTGCTGCCATCTGTGGATGTATGGAAGGCTGAGCTTCAGTGGTTGGTGTATCTCTCTGTGCTGTTGATTAAAATTCATCAGCAAGTTATGCAAACAGCAGATTGTTAATAAATTATGACCTCCAAAAAACAGAAAAGGTGGGAAGGAGACAAAAACAGTCTATACGCACTGAGCAGAGTGGAGGAGAGACATTAACTACAACTCTGAGCTGAGATATATAAGTATCCTGTTTTTTTATTATTTATACTGATTATTGATTCTAGCAATTTATATATAGCACTTTTTATTGCCTGCTGCATAGATTTTAGTGTATTTTATTGCTATTAACTAATCTGCATGGATAACTGATTTGTTTGCAGTTAAAAGCATTCTGTAGAGTCTCGGTGCTCCTTTATCTGTTTAAAAACTTTCATTTTGTGGCTTTCTGTAGTGTTCATTGTCTGTAGGCTAATAGCTTTAATATTGGTCCCCACCCTCCCTGTTGGTGTCTTGTTGTTATACTTGGTGGCTTTACAGTTGCCTGTCCCTACAGTAAATCTGATCTGGGACACTCCTCCCAGTCTAGCGTCTTTAGCTCATTCTACCTAATACAGAGAGAACATCTGAGAAGGCCTTCTGTTTCTCCTTTTTCCTTTCAAAACAAAATTGCCTGAATCTGCTTGTGTTCTGACTGTGCTTCTCAAACATTTTGGAAATATAGAGTATGTTTTAGAACAATTATTATAACTGTAATTACCTTAATATTGCTACAACTCAAGTGCTCTAGGTTGCACTGCATCTGAATTGTTTGTGTGTTTTAGCTGCTTTTCTGTATATATAGACTTCTCTGTATATGTAGACTAGCTACTTATTCTGCTGTATTACTGCCTCTTAAATCATTTTTCAGTTGTGCACTTGCCTTGCTTCATTTAAAAAGTTTTAAATTGCTAATTTTGTAGAGTTTTAATTGCATTTACTGTTTAGGACTACACACTTAAGTGTGTTAGCCTTTTCTGTGTTTATTTGTTGTATTATTGCATTGTTCAGCCTGTTTCAAAAAAAAATACTATCCTGTTTGCTTGTTTTCCACCTTTCCTAGCCAGTCCATATCCCAGGCTTTGCTTGTCTCAGGACTTTATGTTCTGTGTTCAGAGCTATCCAGACCTTGCTGTGGTAGAGGGAAGTCCTACTGCTTATCAGTGGGAGTGGTGAGCATTGTACTGCCTATCTAATGCTAGAGGAGTGGTTTCCAGCTCTGAAATTGTAATGTTATTAGCCTTTTTTGGCTGATTTCTATCCCTTTCAACTTTCTGGCTTAAAAACACCTGTGTTTGTACATTTTTCGTATTGTGCAGCACTGCGAGGCTACAGTTAAACTATTCGAGGTGCCAGAAAGTGTGCTCTTCAAATTTTCTCTTAGAACTAGCTGGTTTCTCAGTAGTAGCATTAAATCTGAACCCCTGTGACTAGCACTTGCTGTAGAACCTAAAACTGATACAAGCACTCAACTCTCCTTGACAATAAGGAGAAATTAATTGTAGGCACTAAGCAGCCTATAATTGCAAAGTACCTTGCAAAGGTAAGGGAAAACAGCTCTTAAACTTTACAAAAAAGCACCTAAACAGGCATGTCTAAGGGTCGGCTTCCTGTGATTTCTCCTGTCCACCTGGTGAATCTGGGTATACTGGAGCAATGCGGCAACTGCCTCATGTACACAGACAATCCTCTCCTCCTACCACCCAACACTACTACCTGCGAGAGATGCACTTACATAGCCAAACTGGAAGCAAAGCTCTCTCCGGCCAAGATTGTGCTAGACAGCCACGAGGAGAAGGTTAACACCTGCACTATACCTCAAGCAACTCATAGCCCTTCAAAACCCACACCATCAACACCCACACATAGCAACACTAAACCCACATATGCGGAGGTCCTTAACATTAACCTGCCCAAGCAACAAGAACCTCCAAAGCTGAAACACAAACAAACACCAGTCACAACCAAAGTGACACATAGCTCACAACACCAGTGTGCCACCTGACAACAGCCCCTAAGGCAAGACAATGTACCCAACACTTTAGTCATAGGTGACTCTATAGTGAGGCACACTGATGTCCCACTCACCAGGTTGAACAAGGGGAAAATTACAGTCAGCTGCCTGTCGGGTGCCAGGATCCACCAAATAATGCATGTACTCAAGTCACTCAATAACAAGTACAAATACGACTGTCATTGTCCATGCTGGAGTGAATGACTTGAGACGTGCCTCCCTGGACTACATGAAAAGAGACATGGATCATGTGGCACAGGCAGGTATGACCCTAGCCCTGAGAAGCATCCTGTCTTTGCCCAGAATGATACCACAGTATAAGGACAAAATGATTGACTTAAACAATTGGCTAAGCTTCTGGTTTCATTCAAAGGGGATCAAGTATTTGTCTGCCTGGGAAGACCTGATCAACAAACCATAATGCTTTGTCAGAGATGGTCTGCACCTGTCAACCCTAGGATTCAGGTTACTGGCTAAAGCTCTTGCCACCCCTATAGTGCCTTTTTTTAGGCAGGGTTCAAAGGATAAAACCGCCACCATAACAGATACAAGCATGCAAAATCTGAAGATAATGCTACTCAATGCTAGAAGTCTAAACCTTAAAATGCACACTCTCGAGGCACTCCTAAAAATGGAGAACATCGATATCTGTGCAGTAACTGAGACCTGGTTCAAGGTTCCAAAGAGCACCCCTGCAATACCAGGCTACAACTCTTACCACACTTTTCAGCCACAAAACCAAGACCGAAACAGGAAAGGTGGAGGAGTGTCCATATTCACCAAGGATATTCACACCTCCAGGCTAGTTGCCCAGCACAATGCATCTGAAATTCTCCAGGTGCAACTAACACTAGGTAAGACTGCAATCCAAACTGTAGCTTGCTACAGATACCCCACCATGCCCCAATATTCTCACTACACCTTTTTAAACATACTGGAAAATATTAAGATACAACCAAACTCCTTAATACTGGGTAATTTCAACTACCCTGCCATTAACTGGGAAAACTACTCGGGTACCAACTCCTTTTCCCAACGGTTCTTGGAATTCATAAATTCCAATGCCCTGGATCAACTAATCCATTGTCCCACCAGGGGCTCCAATATTCTAGACCTGGGCATTACCAACATGGGAGATAGATGCTCCACACCAGTGGTCACCCCCTTATTGGTCAGGTCTGACCATAAGCAAATCACCCTTGACATCCACATCCCACCCCTACCCACCAGTAAGGAAACTTCCTTAAAAAAAAAAACAACTTTATGCTACTGAAGTTAGAAGTGACAAACTTCATGACACCCATGCAGATGGGATCTGAAAGTTTGAATGCAGAATCCTACACTAAGGCACTGTTTGAGCACATCCACTTGTGCATGAATCATGCCATCCCAAATAGAACCAAGATGCTCTTCTCCAAAAAAAGGAAGCCAATCTGGTGGTCCCCTGCTATAAACAAACTATACAACAGAAGGAAGAAACTGTTGCAGGAAAGAGGAAAATCCCAGGATGCAAAAAACTCCCTCACCAGCCTCAGTAAGAAGCCGAGATCCCTCATAAAATCCTCAAAAGCTAGTTATGAAAATAAAACTGCCAATGATTCCAAAGACAACCACAAGGCATTCTATAGTTATGTCAAGAATCTAAATGGCAATGCCCAGATCTGCTCTGAGCTACAACAGAATGGCATTAAATATACTGATCCCAAGGATATTGCCAATATCCTGGCAGATCGATTTATGCCAACTTCACCCCCCCTACCCCCCTAAAGGACCCATCTCAAAACCAAAAGATTGCCAAATTCCGGTAATCACTGCCACACAGGTAGAAAATGCAATCTCCAGAGCTAAGAATACAGCATCCATGGGACCAGATGAAATCCCAGGCTGTGTACTACATGAACTACAAAATGAACTGGCACCTCACCTAAGTGTCATGTTTAATCATAGCCTCACCTCAGGCTTCATGCCTACTGAGTGGCACACAGCTACAGTTATCCCACTCCATAAGGGGGGATTTGCCTTGGATCCCAGGACCTACCGTTCCATCAGTCTGACAAGCCTGATCTGCAAGAGCATGGAACGCATTATCATGGAACTTATAAACAAAGACATTGGCAACCTTCAAACACTGGACCCCACCCAGTTTGGGTTTGTGAAGGGCCGATCCTGTCTCCTGAATTTGATTGACTTCTTTGAATGAGTCTCCAGAGCTGTGGACAAGGGTAAGGCAGTCCACACAGCCTACCTGGACCTCATCAAGGCCTTCAAAACCATCCCTCACTCTAGAATCATAGATGAACATACTAAGCTGGGCATAAATCCCTATGTCACTCGATGGGTTGCCAACTGGCTTACTGACAAAACCCAGACTGTAAAAGTAGCAGACTCCAAATCCAGCTCCTGACAAGTGACAAGTGGAGCACCTCAGGGTTCAGTCCTGGGACCACTCTTGTTTGGCATCTACTTCTCTGGAGTACAGGCCAACACTAAGAAAGTCTGGCTAACAAAGTTCGCAGATGACTGCAAACTGGGAGCCATTATTGAATCCCCAAATGATGTGGATATTCTACAAAAGGGCCTCACAGAAACAGATACCTGGTGCCAGAGTCATGGGCTCAAGCTTAATGCCAAGAAATCTATAGTTATCCCCTTTGGAAAAAAACATGTACCCATGAATTACCTCATAGGTGGCAGGACACTAAACATAGAAAGTGTGATGAGAGACTTAGGGACACAGGTGGAAGTGAACTCACTTTTGATAACCACATCGTCTCAACAGTCAGGAACTCCTTCTATGTGGCACACTTCATCAGTCACTAAGGGTTTTTCATCCAGAAAAAAGAAGGTCATTGTCCCACTGTACTCATCTCTCATTAGATCCATTATAGAGTATAATGCCTCGTTTGGTATGTACCTCACAAGACATCTGCAACAGCTGGAAAGGCCACAGAAATACCTCACTAAAAGAATCACAAGCCTAAAGCAGATGCCATATGCTGACCATCTAAAAAAACTCCAGCTATACTCTGTGGCATATCGTCTACTCAGAAGTGATCTCTGCTTAACATACAAGGCCATGTCAAACCCTGAGCTGTTGGACATGCTCCACTTAAAGAAATCCCAATCCCTCATACCCACATGCTCCAGTGATCTAAATCTTGCCATCCCAATGAACAAAACGTGCTGGAGGAATAGGTTCCTGACCCAGAGACTCTGGAATAGACTCTGGAATAGGCTGCCCATACATGTCAAACAGAGTGCCTCATTGGCCCTCTTCAAAAGGAACCTTGATGATTGGATGGGAGATAGGAAATTCACCCTGGGGACCATGTCAGTCACCCTGCTAGACTGGGGTCCAGAGAAGTAAATATTGTGGGAAGAAATATCCAGGGAATTGTTATGGCTATACTTGCATAGGCCCTAGGGCCGATAGCCTAGTACCAACCTATGAACCTATGAACATGGCATGTCACAGTACTGTATATTTTAAACAAACTTGGTTTTGCAGTACATAAACAATTATGATAATTTAGTATTGCACGCCTTTGCAACATCCATATATGATAGAAGATACTTATGAGTCAAATAAACATAGCTCTGATATAAGAAACAACTGCTTTTGTTTCACTATGGTGGATTGGAATTATGCATTCTAAATTAATAATTAAAATTACCATAATGCAGTTCTACCTGAGAGACTGCTGTAAAGATCTTATAAATAATTATCATTTAAAAAATGCTGCTTCTGAGTACTGAACCTACACACAGTAAAGCTGGCATTCTAATTGCCTAATGCAAGCAGCAAAAGTTACTGGGAAAGGCATGCAAGTTTGAGATAAGGGATGAGATATGCCTGCTTGAGATGTTAGTGCTCAAGGGAATAAAAATCACTTTATGGCTTATTTTATAAAATTAATCATACTTACCCTGTGCCTCTCTGAGGTGAGTTAACCTCTCCTGGTGTGCATCATGGTTTTCAGCTTTCTCCTCTGCAGTTGTATAGCACAGAAAGAAAAGAAGTATATACAAAAGTATAAGGAGTAATTACTGCCATATCATATACAGGCTAAGGATCAGTATACTTACAGAAATGTAGGGTTTACCATCCTAAATTCAGCCTCCCATCAGCTAAGACAGTCTTGGCTAAGCTATTCCAGGGTCAGATTTATACTAAGAATTAGTATAATCCCCCCCCCCCACGCAGCAGCTGAGAGATGTAGTGATTCACGAGAAGTGTCACAAATATCCTGGATTCCTCAAAATCCTACCTTTGTATTCTAAATTTAGTACCATTCTTTCCTTCATAAGCCATGAGTGGCTAGGTCATGCTTACAAAATATCTCAGAATTAGTGCCTATTTCATATCTAGCATGTTACTGGTATTGTGTAAAGATGCACAGCCTTGCCAAATGGATTTTCACTATTAAGAGAAGATGGATTTCTTGGGAGACACACTAGAGCCACTTGGTGCACATAGCAGTAAAGGTGTGAAACATGGCATTGAGCTGCACCATGTATGATACTCTACCCATTATCACAGGTTCTAATGTTCAATAATAGACTGTTTAATGGCATGTCTTTTAAGGGTTGCACTTTGGAAGGTGAAAATGCTGAATCTGTCATATTGTCAGTCGGGGCTTAACAAGTGTAAAATATTGTTGCAACAGCAGGGAATTAAAGCCATGGGATAAAGGATACAAAAACTGAAACATAATTTCAGCATGGATATTTGACATATAGTGATTTCTGAATGAACAGAGATGCACTTCAGACAAGCCTTTATGTATGCAGTTGTAATTATTCTTGAAATGCATTCCTATGTAAAAATCTTTCTTTCTGCAAGTAAGTATGGTTCAGATGGATGCAGCTGAATGTGATGATTAATACAGGTTGGTTTATGTTACTGAGGTGATACAATTTAGTGCCATCTATGCCAGGTGAAGTAAGGCAGTGAATGTGCAACATATGCCAGGATAGACAGCTGGAGTTTTATAAAGAATTGCATGTCATTTGCATATCAAAATGATTTGTACAGGTGCTTTTGTTGAAAATGTATTTGTAAAGCTGCTTGTGTTAAAAATGTACCAACAGGTGGTCCAGGTGGACAGAAAAGAAATACACCTGTATATCAGACTGTATTGTAACTGTTAAAATGAGTATATTATATCAGAGTATAATGGAAGAGAAGAGGTTAATCTCAGTCCAGCTAAGATTGAATAATAGTCTGAAATTAAATTACTTGGTTTAGGCAATAAAGATTGTATATTACAGTTCTGATTGCAACCAGAGACAAAATGTCTGTGAAAATTAGTTCTAGGAATCCTACTGTATTTATCCTTATGGTGTGAACTAATTGTTACTCTAGGAGGGCGAGAGTTTTGAAATGGTTTTGCAGCTTCCAGATGCTATAACACTTCTTACCAAAGTTCTATGTGTGTGTGTGTGTGTGTGTGCGTGTGTGTGTGTGTGTGTGTGTGTGTGTGTGTGTGTAGTAACACATATGCGCTAAATTCTGGTTCAGTTTCTAGTAAAGGGGGTAGTGTGAGAACCAGATTCAGATGAAATGATGTATGTGATGTCATTCTGTAATCCAGCACTAAAATAATGTTTTATTACTGTATGACAGATGTCTCAGTGCAGTCTGTTTTTGAAACCTGACAAAGAAGGATCACTCACCTACTTCATCTTGCCTTGCTGTAGTAAGTAACTAAAGAATAGTAATTATTTAGATCAGTCAGGAAAATATAGTAAGATTAGTTAAGTACTGTTTTTCTGTCTCTGTATAACCTATCCATCTGTGTTATTTTTAATATTCCCTGTGATTGAAACTCTGGTATTTATTGTAAATAGATGTTTAGTATTTTCATGTTCTTTTATTGTTTATTTTTAAATATATTTTAACTTTTCATTGTGGCTGGTTGTTTTGAGAATATTTTAACCTTTGAGAGTAAGTTATATATATATATATATATATATAGATATATATATATATATATATATATATATATATATATATATATATATATATACATACATATATCACTCTGGCCACCTCTGGAAGCTTTGCCACATAGATCAAACACTACCATGTGTATTATTATTATTGGGTACTCCTGTAAGAGCCTTGGTGTAGATGGCTGGTGACAGTGTAACTACCTTATAGTCTGGCAAAGGTAGTAGAGCTAATAAATCTGTGCCAGCCTTTTCCAGGTGTGTGTGTGTGTGTGTGTGTGTGTGTGTGTGTGTGTGTGTGTGTGTGTGTGTGTGTCTGTCAGCTACTTGGAGCAGGGATGCATACCACTGGTTTCACAGAGAAGATGGTGAAGGACATGGTTTGGAACTCTCAGCTAAAGGCTCAACTCTACAGCTATGTCAGTGGGGAGTCTTAATGGGGGCCTGGATAAAGAGAGAGGGAACCCCAGCCCCTGGACTGAGTGTGTTCCCTGTGGACTCTTAAGGGAAATTGTGCTTGGTGCAGAGAGCTGCATCTGGAAATACTGTGTGTATCTGCTTTTCTTTCAAGTGAACA
The DNA here is from genome assembly GCF_019279795.1 of Protopterus annectens. NCBI lineage: Eukaryota > Metazoa > Chordata > Ceratodontiformes > Protopteridae > Protopterus > Protopterus annectens. The sequence goes on along the minus strand of NC_056726.1, from coordinate 974,972,374 downwards.
CATCTCACCCATTTCAGTAGTGAGGATTCAGGCTCCTTGATTACTGGCCCAGAGGAGGGACATCACAGTTACATACATATTTCATAAGATATAAGGTTCCTAAATGCATAGTTGGATATGTGACAAGTCATGATGATTATAAAAAGTATTGTGCCCATCATACTTATGCAAGTGAATTTTTATATGAAATATATTCATTGTTATTTCTAGGAAAATGAACACACATTAGATCGTGTTTATTTGTAAAACATTAATTATATATGCTAAATGACACAGTTTCATTATGCAAAGCTTTCTGATACATTGCTTGCAAGAGAAAATATTTAACATTATCAATTTTCTTTAGTGTTACAGTCCTGTTCAAAAAGTTGTGAGAAACAGCCTTCTTACATCCTTTTTTAAGAGTATATTGTAGCTGAATTCAAAATCTTAATAGGCTGTATTAATTATCTAAAGTCATGGCACTTATACCTTGTGCACAGAGATATTTCTATGACAGGTGAAATTTTTCTTCTCAGTGCACTAAAGACTGCTGTAGAATGTGTACCACTACCATGCATTTCTGAACTGAGCTACCTAAGGCAGCCTAAACTAATTTTTTTTAATTTTCCCCTTAAGTAGTGAAACCTGTTTGCATACTGCCAAGCATAGAGCAGATGTACCTTAAAATGGAAAACAATGGATAAGTAAGTGATATGAATAATTGCAAAGTGATCTCTCTTTAAATAGGATTGAAACAATAAATCATTTAAAAAAGCTCATATACAAATGTTTTACCCTGCAATTCTAAATGTGCATCATGTGTAACTTAAATGTGGAACTTTCCTTCCTGGGCCTCCCCTGAAAATAAAATGTGGAACTTTCCTTCCTGGGGCTCCCCTGAAAATAAGTTTTACCCAGTCAGACTTTTCCCAGTCAACAAAGACAAATAAAATAATAAATAAAATAATTTAATGTGCCTCATTTGAATCGATTCATTTCAGTTACATGCTGTAGCACAGAATTTGACTTCTGTCAGGTGCATTTACTGCAGTTGATATTCTACCTGTTTTGGGAAGGGCACAATGACATCAGGCATGTTTGAGATACCTAAGGCAGTTTAAACTAAATTTTTCACTTTTTTTACTTCGGTAGTAAACCTGTTTGCATGCTGTCAAGTGGAGATCAAATGTACCTTAAAATGGAAAAAAAAATGTAAAATTAAATATTGTGAATAATTACAGAGTGATCTCTAAAGAGGATACAAACAATGCTCCATGTACCTTATTTTTCTCGATTTTGTTCAGTTACACCTTGTACCACAGAATTTGACATTTGTCAGGTGCATTTACTGAACTAAGTACTGTCCCTGTTGTGGTAAGCCATGCAATGAAGTCAGGCATGTTTGAGCTACCTAAGGCAACCTAAACTAACTCATTTGATTTTCATTAGGTAATAAACCCTGTTTGTTCACTGCCAAGCAGAGAGCAAATGTACTGTAAAATGAAATAAAAAATGGAAAATAAATATTGTGAATAAATGCAAAGTGATCTTTAAAAGAGGATTCAAACAATGCTCCATGTGACTTATCTCTCCTGATTCTCTTCAGTTACACCTTGTATCACATAATTTGACATCTGTCAGGTACATTTACTGAAGAATGTACTCTCCCTGCTGTGGGAGGCCGCACAATGACGCCAGGCATGTTTGAGCTACCCAAGGCACCTAAGACTAACTTTTTCAATTTTTTCCTCAGGTAATAAACCCTGTTTGCTTGCTGCCAAGCAAAGAGCATGTTATCAGACTTGTAGTTAATGACAAATGATGTGAAAGTGGACAGATTAATCATCACATATTGTTAGCAATAGTGACAGCAGTTGATTTTTAAACAACACAATAGTATCAAATGTGTTCAAATATGTATGCAGACAATCTTCTACAAAAATATCATGTAACTGGACTCAAACCATGAATCAGATATCAGAAAAACTTACCTGTCAGGTGTATTTTCTTCCCTGACTACTCTCCAGAGTGCTGATGGCCACAGAATGCTGCTTGGCTGGTTTGTATCATCTAGGGCAGCATAGATTAAAATGTTCACTTTTTTCCTTAAGCTGTAAAAGTGATTTTCAGACTGCCAAGTGGCACAGAAATGATACAATAAATAAAAATAACAGAAGATTTTTGTACATTAAATACCATACATGTATGCATTTGACTAAATTTGTTTTGTTACAACAGGGACCTGTATGGATTTGAACTCTCAGACAAGGATATTGAAAGCAATCATTTCACACTATTTCCAAGAAATGACAAATACATAAATTAGCAAGGTGATAAAGAGTTTAGATGTAATGATAATGTGAGATTGTACCAAGTCACATTGAAAGATGAACAGAAAAAGGTTATGAAAGTTGTGTTTTCACACTTCACAGTTGATGTCCGGATGATTGGGATATTGCAAACAGCATAGGCATGTACTTACAGATATTAAAGTAAGACTACAATCACTGCAGGTGTATCCCTTTCCTTCTGTCTGGTACATCTTTTCATTGTCTATGCTTTCACAACAACTCTATCTGTGTTTTATTGTCATATATTATCTTTAACAATACTTAAAGTACCACCTTTAATATGAACAACATTTCTTTTAAAGGGGCAGTAACTGTGGTCATTAAAGCCAGCATTTGAATGTTATGACTGTCAATCTCATAAATCAAAGTACTTTCAAACTTTTTTAAGCATATTCTTCCTGACACCTCACTCAGTAGGTGCATATAAAAGGGGAGACTGTGAAAGCTGAATGTTGCTGTAGTCAATGTAATCAGATACACCATGTTCATATTCCAGGATTGCTAATGATTTCACAACTAATTTGCATACTCATGGGTCTATATTAAATGTTTAAAGTCTGCAAACTTTGATTCTCATTTGATCAACATCATATGAGTGAAGTTTTCAAACATTGAACATTTCAACGGAGATCGCCGTAAGGAATTCTTCCCTTCACTTCAATGTAATGCAATCTCGGAGTTGGAATATTTAACTAGCGGGGATGTGGGTGATGCAGGGGGGCTTGCCCCCCTCCATAGAGCATTCAGGTAGGTCTTTTTGTTTTTACTTTGTTTACATTTTAATTTTGATGTTTGAAAACTTCGCTCATATGGAGTCAACCATATGAGATTGAAAATTTTCAGACTTCGAACATGTAATATAGACCCATACTCATAGTACTCACAGGGCTAACTCAACACTATATATATATATATATATATATATATATATATATATATATATATATATATAAAGGTAATCCACACTATATATATATATATATATATATATATATATATATATATATATATATATATATAGATATATGCCCTTGTATATATATATATATGAAGGTAATCATGTAGATAATGTCCACAGAGTTCAATGCTGCTAGGAATAAAAGACTTTGGGAGATTTATCTATTTCTTGCACTGCTATATTGTCAAGGTATGTTGCTATTTCTTAACTAATGCTTTTAATTTAACATTAAAAGGTAAAGTGCAGTGACCTCAGAAAAGCATTTGTATAATTTAAATTTATTTACTTTTATCCCTTCCTTTTACCATAGTCATGTCTGCATTTCTACAATTATGCTACTGAATGAAAAATTTGAATATTTTATTTTGTATGTCATGTTTGCAAACTTATTGCAGATGATTGTATTATAAGTATTTGGGAAGGTCTGGCATATTTATCTGTGTTAGAAGGAAAATAAACATTTGTTCTGTTTACGTATTTCTACTAGAATGAACTTTACAGCAGTAAATATGGCAGTTATAACAGTATATAATTTTTAATACGCAATTAGAAAATCATCTGCAGTAATTATTGTGAATTCCCTCACCTTTTTGCTTTTCTACACATCAGAAAGATAATTTTCAGCCAGCTAAAAAAGTTCAGTTTTTTAAGAGTAGCAAGGAAACCACTAGCAAAACAGATAGTACTTTATACATTATAATATTACTTGTTTTTGCAGAGTCTTCTAATAAACTGCTAAACAAGCTACAGCCAGTTCAAAACAAAGCTCTGATTCTGTGGCAGGTGTCTGTCAAAGGGAATATCACGGCGCAAAAATAGCTGAGGACAAGAGATTAGTTGTCCATAACTTTACATGTCAAAGTTCTCATTTGTGCTTTGATTTATACAGTATTCAGTTTAGAGCATTGCAGATCTTGACACAGAAAATTACAGCTATATTTTCCAGCCCAAGCACTCAGATTAAGCGCACGCATCTCTGCAATCCTTTTACTACAACTTCTTCAGTCTCAATACAATGCTGAATTATCTCTTCCCAGCTGACATTTAAGAAGCACCCACAATAAAAAGTTTCTACAAGGTACTAAATGCAACACACCAGAGAAAACCCCTTCCAAATGTGTGGACTCAGTCATTTAAGTAGCATACTTGTTATGTACTCTTTCATTTGTGGTAGATGTATTACTGATTAAACAGTTGGAATAATTCAGGGTAGAATAGCATTTTATTTATGTAGTATCTTCTTTATTCAGCACTAAGCATTTCTATCCAGATTTTTAATTGCTTCCAACAATAATATATCTACATATTTATTTATTTATTTATTTATTTATTTATTTTTATATTTGTTGACGGGGAGTGTCTGGCCTAGCTATTGCCCTTTCTCAGCAGAAGCCCGGGAAGAAAAGCTCCAAAGATATACGGTGCAATAAAAATAGCAATAGAGAATTTTGGTAGTTAAAAGAAATTATCATAACTTGTATATCTATACTATATTGCACATCTTTTTAATGTATTTATTTATATATATATATATATATATATATATATATATATATATATATATATACAATTAAGATGTACTTCACAATGATTTACTTGTTATTGGATTTCTCCAATAATAATGATGTGTTTTGCCAGTGTTTATAGTTTATTTAGCTCTATTTAACGTTACAGTGATAGTAGTAATTTCTCTATTATACACAACAGTGGCCAGATTTATGAATGCCTTTAAATTTGGTTCAACTTGAATGTGATTACCATTTTTACAATTGCAAATAAGGTCCACAAAAAATAATAGTGTTCTGTTTTAATACAGGAAGGAACAGGAGGTGCTTTAGTCAATGTGAAAGGGTCTTTGACCATAAAATAGTCAGACCACAGTGCCCTTAAAAATGTTGACAGTCATTCCAATATATTTTATTTTTCCACATCTAAACAACATATGACACCAATCAGGTTTTAATATCTTTTTGCACCTATTAACCAACAATGAGTGCTCCCAAGGAAGAAAACAAACTAATAACCATAAAACATGGGAAAACCTGACATTCACTGGTAAAATAGAACATGTTACAGCATCCAACCATAAGAACTTGTGAAAAAAATCACAAAGGCCAAGGTATTCAAAAAATAACACTTCAACAGATAAAATTGTCATGTTCTTATGTTATTTAAATTGTTTTTCTTAACTGATTAAACATTATGATGAAGTTCCTTGTTTATGGAATAAGAGTGCTTAATGTTTGGCTTCTGTGTGAATTAAAGTGTTTTATCTGTTGAATACCTTGGACTTAGTGATTTTTTCACAAGTTTGTATGGTTGGCTGCTGTAGCCTGGTCTATTTTACCAGCAAATGCCAGATTCTTCCATGTTTTACCATTATATTTTTACAACTCCAACATGTAGATTCATTAGTTCATAAAATTTAATTATTTTATGTACAGTATAAAACATAGAACATCGACAGTCCCAGTGTCTTGAGACGAAACTCACCAAAAAATGGCAATTCAGCAGCTGGAATGTGTGTACGAAGGCCAGTGAAGCAAATGAAACAAATGCCTTCAAAAGCCAGCGATATCCACAGCCAAACTCTCAGCAGTTAAATAAACATTTTTTGAAAACCAATGGAACAGATGACACAAATATAACAAATGTCTTCAAAAACCAACGGAATCCTCAACCAAACTGTAATTTTATTAAACAAAACACAGAATAATCCAAAAGGTTAAGCGCTTTCACTTGCTAAATGGCAAGATTCATCAGAACAAATTGAAACAAACCTCTCAGCAGTTAAATAAACTTTTTGGCGCCAAGATTCAAAATACACAATGCTTCATATTAAAGGTATATAACACCTAAAAATACACATAATGTAAAACCTATTATTATAAAAATCCTATCTATACTAAACACAATGTGAACATTATGTATAGTAATATAAACTATTTTTAAGTATTTGCATGTACATACTTTCAAAAAATATTCAACGAGGTTAGTGTTACTTAAATTATAATTAATTCTTTACATGTGGCTTTATCAATATCTTTGATATTACAATGAATTATATAATTCCAGTATTTATTACTGATAGTGGATTCAGACTTGAATATTAATGAATTTCATTTTGATAAAAGTGGTTTAATATCCCCTTGTATATTAACAATTATTGAAAAATATTCTAATATTTTAGTATAAATATTATTTATATCATCAGCCATTAAATAGTTTTTTCATCAAAAATTGTTTTACTTTTGTGTATAAATGTTTGGTTTATTTATAATTATTCATTACATTGGGCCAGATTCTAAAAGAGTTGCTGTCAGTGTATGTCTGCCCTGATGCTCAAAGACTTGCTCTTAGTGTAAGTGACTTACTTTGCTGTCAGACCTATCCATAAACAGGCTTAATCCAGAGGCCAGATTACAAATCACTTTCAGTGAGAGCAAGTCTTTTGAATCAGAACTATCTAGTGCTAAAACTTCAAAAACCATGTAAACAAACTAATGAATTGGAATATTATTTTTTAATGCAAACACTAGATAATAAAATTTACTTTCATGAAATCCTTTAGTATATGCTATAGGAAATACTGTAAACAAGTATTTTAAAGCTGAATTTTATAAATAAATTATTTAACGATTTTAGTGTCAAGATATTAAATGCAGAATAAGGAACCTATTGAATGCACCATCAAACTATTCTTTACTACCAGTAACATTTTATTATTTGTAAAATCTAATGAAAGAGAGCTAAGTTTCAAATTATTATCACATATAATTTCATGCATTACTTTCTGTTGAGCATCATAAGAATTATCAATCCATAATAAGAAAATAAACAAAGAAGATTAGGTATAGTTTAATATGTTAAGAAAACTGATAGGTCCTTTTCATAGTCTAATATGATTTTTAAATGAAGTTCATAGCCTTTTAGGATACCATAAAAAGTTCACTAATAATTTGTTTATTTTGTTTGGCATCTTTATCTCTGGCATTAATGTTATTGCTTGAGTAATATATACAATTTTGGGTAGTAAAATCATTTGTATTAATGTTAATCTGTCCTCAAGACAAAAACATTAAATCATTCCATCTGTTTATTACATTTGACAAATTCATCTAATATAATATTATAATTTTCATTAATAATAGAATGTAAGATGTCGTAAGTATGAATTCCTAAATATTTAAATACATTTTACATTATGTAAGTCATAGCTGTTTAATTGTTTATTTATCAAATTATTATAATTAACCAGTATTTCAGCCTTACCTTTGCTAGATCTTATCTTAAGAATAATTGTCAAACAATTTAGTAGCATTATTTATTTCATCAACTGATTTATGCATATCTCATATTATTAACAATATATCATCGGCAAAGTGTTGAATTTTGGATTGATAATATTCACTAATTCTAAAACCTTCAGTATCATTATTGTTTCATATGCATTCAGCAAAGGGTTCAGTAGTAAGAATAAACAATAGAGGTGAATGTGGACAACCCTTCACAGTACATTTTTTTTAATGTCAAAACCAAAAGAAAGAAAAGATCCTAACTTAATATATGGATGAAAGCACTTATTTATTTGTGTGTGTGAATAAAGCCCTGGATCTACTATTTTTATTTCTTCTTGGCTGACTCTGGTTTCTTATGGGCAGCTCTGACTACCATTTTTTTCCTTTGGTAACTTAATATATACTTTTGAATTTAAACAAAGATTTTTGAGCATTATAATAACATTTTGTTGGTAACTCATGCTTCTAATGATTTAAATAAATTTGTCCAATTAACTATATCAAATGCCTTTTCTACATTGAGACTAATAATATATAACTTAGCACTATTAATATAAGCAATATCTATACTATTAGTCTTTCTATATTGTCATAAGTTTTCTGATTTAATACAAAACCAGTTTGATATTTATGCACTATTTGACTAATGGCTTCTTTTAATCTATAAATAATAATATTCATAAAGAGTTTATAATCAGTGTTTAAAGGAGAACTTGGTCTGTGTTTAGAAAATTCACTGGATCTTTACCTGGTTTCAACATAGCAAAAATTAAACAGTACTTCAGTGAGAGGGATAGCATTTCCTTTCTCTAATAACAGGAATACTTTTCTAAATAAATTTATCAGATTATGACGTAATCTTTTCTTCTTCTTCTTCTTCTTCATCATATTTCAGGAATTAAACCATCTAACCCTGGAGCTTTATTATTGTTAAGTTTAATTATCTGTTCGTTAACTTTACTAAAAGTAACATTTAATATCATATCTATATAGTGTTCTTCTATGATTTTTTATAACATTACTATTAAGAAAATTATAGCATTTCCTGTCTTCCAATTTTATATTATACCTACTTAGTTTTCTATAATAATTATTAAAAGTTTGTAATATGTCCTCAATATCTGAAGATTCTCCACAGTTTCCTTACATACCATACAATTCATTTGGTTAGTCCTACTGATAAAATTTCTGTTAGCTAATTTAAGTAACCCTTTTAAGGTGGTAGCATAAAAGTTGAGTTTTATGATTTCTAAATTTAATTCATATTTTGGTGAAAGTAATACCTGGTATTCTTTTATTTCTTTAAGAACTTTAATTCTATCCTTATCTCCCTTTTGTACTTTCAGTTTTTCAGAATATAATTAATCTTTTAAATCTTTTATAGTTTTATTCCACGTCTTTATATTTACATGACAGCATTTTCTAATTTTTGATAGATATGGATCTTAAAGTTATCCTATAAAATGAGTCATTGATTAATTTATTATTGTTTATTTCCATGTAACTATCTCTTTAATTAGCCAATCTTTAAAATCTGGTTATTTAATTGAATAAGCAGGAATTTTGGAAATGAACATGAATTTTCTTTTGTAATGTTAGAACAAAGGACACAATGGTCTGACAGAGGACAAGCAATAACTTTAAATTTATCTATCTTATATTGTAAATATGACATTTTTTTAAGATCTTATTTGTGTTTCAATCACATTCTTCCACGGTGGTGCAGTGGTAGCATTGTTGCCTCACAGCAAGAGGTTCTCTCGTTCAATTCTCGGCTGCAGTGCGAGGAGTGCCTTCTGTGTGGAGTCTGCATGTCCTCCCCACGGGTCGAGTGGCATTCCAAAAGACATGCGTGCATGGGCATGCCTTCGTTGAAGGTTGGGTGTCGAGCTGGCAACTTGGCACCGTGAAAATCTACTGCCAATCATTAGCGGACCGGAGTTCCACTTTGGCGACCCCTAACCAGGAAAAGCCGAAAGACAAACAACATTTGTGTTTCAATCACAGAGGAATAATGAGTAAAAATAATTAGTCTTTTATTTGCAATTTTCATTATCTATAAAATATTTAAATTTCCAACACATTTATGAGTGATTTTGCAGTAGCTGAAATTCTGGGTTCTTTTAATGCACTTGTATCATCTTTACATCAGATACCATCAGAATATCCTACTAGTAATAGACTACCTTGTAATTTAGAAGTTATAAATGCTAGATTGTCTGTAACCAAATTTGCTTCATTTCTAGGAAACCAGTATACAGTACATTAAGAACAGTAAATATGTGGCCAATATTTGCCCAACACACTAGTCATAGGTGACTCGATAGTGAGGTACACTGATGTCCCCCTCACTAGGTTGAATAAGGAGAATGTAACAGTCACCTGCCTGTCAGGTGCCAGGATCCACCACATAATGCACGCACTCAGGTCCCTCAACAACAGGTACAAATATAACTCTGCCATTGTACATGTGGGTGTGAATGACCTGAGACGTACCTCCCTGGACTACATAAAAAGAGACATGGAGGAGCTCTGGGATTATGTAGCCCAGGCGAGTATGACCCTAGCCCTGAGCAGCATCCTACCATCACCCAGAATGATACCACAGTACAAGCAGAAAATGATTGATTTCAACAACTGGCTAAGTTTCTGGTGTCATTCTAAGGGGATCCAGTATCTGTCTGCCTGGGATGACATGATTTACAGACCTCGATGCTTTGCAGAAATGGCCTGCATCTGTCACCCTAGGGTTCCAGATACTGGCCAAGGCTCTTACCACCCCTATAGTGTCTTTTTAGGCAGTGTTCCAAAGACCAAATTACCACCGCAATGGCTACAAACAAATGCAATTTGAGGGTCATGCTGCTCAACGCTAGAAGTCTAAATCTCAAAATGCACTCACTCGAAGTACTCCTTAAAATGGAGAACATTGATATTTGTGGTGTAATAGAGACCTGGTTCAAGGCAGCAGAAAGCACCCCTTCACTACCGGGCTACAACTCATTCCACACCTTTCGGCCCCAGAACTTGGACTGAAGCTCCAAAGGTGGTAGTGTCTCCATATTCATAAAAGATGCGCACACCTCCAGACTGGTAGCCCAACATAATGCATCTGAGATACTTCAGGTGCAGCTAACATTTGGTAAGACAGTGATTCAACTCATAACCTGCTATAGGTCTCCAGCCATGTCCCAAGATTCACACTCCAAATTCCTAAGCACCCTGGAGAATATGAGGGTCCAACCTAACACTCTCATACTGGGTGACTTCAACTGCCCCTCCATTAACTGGGAAAACTACTCATGTACCAATACACTTGTCCAACATTTTCTGGAATTCATTAATTCCAATGCCCTGGACCAAATCGCTCTTACCCCCACTAAAGGTAGCAACATCCTTGACCTGGTCATTACTAACATGGGCGACTCCTCCCTGGTTAGATCCAATCACAAGCTAATCACCTTGGAAATCCACATCCCACCCACCACCACCCCCCCCCCCCCAACTAAGGTAACCACCATGAAAAAACTTCTCCAAAGCTAACTTTGGGCTCCTAAAAACAGAGGTGGCTAACTTCACAGCACCCAGGGAAATGGAGAATAGTTGCATGACCACCATATCATACACCAATGCACTGTACAAACACATAAACAAATGCATGGATCTCGCCATACCCAACAGAACTAAGACTCTCTCTCCTCAAAAAAAGGAAGCCAATCTGGTGGTCCCCTGCCATAAACAAACTCTACAACAGAAGGAGGAAACTGATGCGGAATAAGGTGAAGTCCCAAAACTGGAAAGACTCCCTTATCAGCCTCAGCAAAAGCTTGAGATCCCTCATCAAATCCTCTAAAGCTAGCTATGGAAACAGAATTGCAGCAGATAGTAAAGACAACCACAAGGCCTTGTATAGTTATGTAAAGAATCTCCATGGCAATACCTAGATTTGCTCTGAGCTACTGCACAATGGTATCTCCTATACTGAGCATATATACTGGTGAGCAGATTCAGTGCTAACTTTACCCCTGTGCCCCTGAAGGACCAATCACAATACCAGTAGATAGCCAGGCACCCAGTATTACTGCTGCACAGCTTAAAACACCACTGCCCAAGGCCAAGAATACAGCTTCTATGGGACCTGACAGTATTGCTGGCTGTGTTCTACATGAACTACAGAGTGAACTGACACCTCACCTGCGTACCTCTTCAATCACAGCCTTACCTCAGGCTTTGCCCCCACCAAATGTTGCACTGCTACATTCATGCCTCTCCACAAAGGAGGAGTGACTACAGACCCCAGGAACTATTATCCCATTAGCCTGATGAGTCAGATATGTAAAGCTATGGAAAGCATCATCATGGACCTAATAAACAAGGATATAGGGAATATCCAAACTCTGCATCCTACACAGTTTGGTTTTGTGAAGGGTAGATCATGCCTGCTCAACTTGGTTGACTTTTATGAGTCAGTCACCAGACCTGTGGATGAAGGTAAGGTGGTCCATACAGCCTAACTTGATCTGGCCAAGGCCTTTGATACCATTCCCCACTCAGGAATCATAGAAAAACTTACTAAGCTAGGCATCAACTCCTATATCACTAGGTGGGTTGCACACTGGCTTACAGATAGAACCCACAGTGTGAAAGTAGCTGACTCCAAGTCAGACTGCTGACCAGTCATGAGTAGAGTCCCACAGGTTTCAGTGCTGGGTCTTCTCCTGTTTGGTGTCTACTTCTGTAAAGTCCAGGCCAACACGAAGGGACTCTGGCTGACAAAGTTCACAGATGATTGCAAGTTTGGAGCTATTATTATCTCCCTAAGTGATGCTGACATCCGACAGAAAGGCCTCAATGAGACCAACGACTGGTGTCAGAACCATGGCCTTAAGCTCAATGGCAAAAAAGTGTCTTTATCCCCTTTGGGAAAAACCCGGTTCCCTTGAATTACCACATTGATTTTAGTCCACTGAACACAGAAGGTGTTATAAGAGATATGGGGACACAGGTTGACAGCAACCTCTCTTTCAACCACCACATTGCCAGCATGGTCAGAAAGTCCATCTATGTGGCACATCTCATTACTAAGGGTTTTGCATCCAGGAAGAAAGAGGTCATTGTCTCCCTCTACTCTTCCCTCATTAGGCCAATCATCGAGTACAACGCCCCATTTGGCATGTACCTCACTAGACACCTGCAGTAACTGGAGAGGCCACAAAAGTGCCTCACAAAGAGGATCCTAGGCCTTAAACACTTGTCCTATATGGACAGACGTAAAAAACTCCAACTATTTTCTGTCTCATATCTATTAAGCATTCCTCCATTAGCTTCGACCGAATTCTGGGTTTTTTTGCACTTGTACATCTTTACGTCAGATACCATCAGAATATCCTACTAGTAATAGACTACCTTGTAATTTAGAAGTTATAAATGCTAGATTGTCTGTAACCAAATTTGCTTCATTTCTAGGAAACCAGTATACAGTACATTAAGAACAGTAATTTTGTGTGGCATCTTTATCTCTGGCATTAATGTTATTGCTTGAGTAATATATACAATTTTGGGTAGTAAAATCATTTGTATTAATGTTAATCTGTCCTCAAGACATAAACATTAAATCATTCCATCTATTTATCACATTTGACAAATTCATCTAATATAATATTATAATTTTCATTAATAATAGAATGTAAGATGTCGTAAGTATGAATTCCTAAATATTTAAATACATTTTACATTATGTAAGTCATAGCTGTTTAATTGTTTATTTATCAAATTATTATAATTAACCAGTATTTCAGCCTTACTTTTGCTAGATCTTATCTTAAGAATAATTGTCAAACAATTTAGTAGCATTATTTATTTCATCAACGGATTTATGCATATCTCATATTATTAACAATATAGCATCGGCAAAGTGTTGAATTTTGGATTGATAATATTCACTAATTCTAAAACCTTCAGTATCATTATTGTTTCATATGCATTCAGCAAAGGGTTCAGTAGTAAGAATAAACAATAGAGGTAAATGTGGACAACCCTTCACAGTACATTTTTTTTAATGTCAAAACCAAAAGAAAGAAAAGATTCTAACTTAATATATGGATGAAAGCACCTATTTATTTGTGTGTGTGAATAAAGCCCTGGATCTACTTGGCGGACTCTGGTTTCTTATGGACAGCTCTGACTACCATTTTTTTCCTTTGGTAACTTAATATATACTTTTGAATTTAAACAAAGATTTTTGAACATTATAATAACATTTTGTTGGTAAGTCATGCTTCTAATGATTTAAATAAATTTGTCCAATTAACTATATCAAATGCCTTTTCTACATTGAGACTAATAATATATAACTTAGAACTATTAATATAAACAATATCTATACTATTAGTCTTTCTATATTGTCATAAGTTTTCTGATTTAATACAAAACCAGTTTGATATTTATGCACTATTTGACTAATGGCTTCTTTTAATCTATAAATAATAATATTCATAAAGAGTTTATAATCAGTGTTTAAAGGAGAACTTGGTCTGTGTTTAAAAAATTCACTGGATCTTTACCTGGTTTCAACATAGCAAAAATTAAACAGTACTTCAGTGAGAGGGATAGCATTTCCTTTCTGTAATAACAGGAATACTTTTCTAAATAAATTTATCAGATTATGACGTAATCTTTTCTTTTTCTACTTCTTCTTCATCATATTTCAGGAATTAAACCATCTAACCCTGGAGCTTTATTATTGTTAAGTTTAATTATCTGTTCATTAACTTTACTAAAAGTAATATTTAATATCATATCTATATAGTGTTCTTCTATGATTTTTTATAACATTATTATTAAGAAAATTATAGCATTTCCTGTCTTCCAATTGTATATTATACCTACTTAGTTTTCTATAATAATTATTAAAAGTTTGTAATATGTCCTCAATATCTGAAGATTCTCCACAGTTTCCTTACATACCATACAATTCATTTGGTTAGTACTAGTGATAAAATTTCTGTTAGCTAATTTAAGTAACCCTTTTAAGGTGGTAGCATAAAAGTTGAGTTTTATGATTTCTAAATCTAATTCATATTTTGGTGAAAGTAATACCTGGTATTCTTTTATTTCTTTAAGAACTTTAATTCTATCCTTATCTCCCTTTTGTACTTTCAGTTTTTCAAAATATAATTAATCTTTTAAATCTTTTATAGTTTTATTCCACGTCTTTATATTTATGTGACAGCATTTTCTAATTTTTGATAGATATGGATCTTAAAGTTATCCTATAAAATGAGCCATTGATTAATTTATTATTGTTTATTTCCATGTAACTATCTCTTTAATTAGCCAATCTTTAAAATCTGGTTATTTAATTGAATAAGCAGGAATTTTGGAAATGAACATGAATTTTCTTTTGTAATGTTAGAATAAAGGACACAATGGTCTGACAGAGGACAAGCAATAACTTTAATTTTATCTATCTTATATTGTAAATATGACATTTTTTTAAGATCTTATTTGTGTTTCAATCACATTCTTCCACGGTGGTGCAGTGGTAGCATTGTTGCCTCACAGCAAGAGGTTCTCTCGTTCGATTCTCGGCTTCAGTGCAGGGAGTGCCTTCTGTGTGGAGTCTGCATGTCCTCCCCATGGGTCGAGTGGCATTCCAAAAGACATGCGTGCATGGGCATGCCTTCGTTGAAGTTTGGGCGTCGAGCTGGCAACTTGGCACCGTGAAAATCTACTGCCAATCATTAGCGGACCGGAGTTCCACTGTGGCGACCCCTAACCAGGAAAAGCCGAAAGACAAATAACATTTGTGTTTCAATCACAGAGGAATAATGAGTAAAAATAATTAGTCTTTTATTTGCAATTTTCATTATCTATAAAATATTTAAATTTCCAACCCATTTATGAGTGATTTTGCAGTAGCTGAAATTCTGGGTTCTTTTAATGCACTTGTATCATCTTTACGTCAGATACCATCAGAATATCCTACTAGTAATAGACTACCTTGTAATTTAGAAGTTATAAATGCTAGATTGTCTGTAACCAAATTTGCTTCATTTCTAGGAAACCAGTATACAGTACATTAAGAACAGTAAATATGTGGCCAATATTTGCCCAACACACTAGTCATAGGTGACTCGATAGTGAGGTACACTGATGTCCCCCTCACTAGGTTGAATAAGGAGAATGTAACAGTCACCTGCCTGTCGGGTGCCAGGATCCACCACATAACGCATGCACTCAGGTCCCTCAACAACAGGTACAAATATAACTCTGCCATTGTACATGTGGGTGTGAATGACCTGAGACATACCTCCCTGGACTACATAAAAAGAGACATGGAGGAGCTCTGGGATTATGTAGCCCAGGCTAGTATGACCCTAGCCCTGAGCAGCATCCTACCATCACCCAGAATGATACCACAGTACAAGCAGAAAATGATTGATTTCAACAACTGGCTAAGTTTCTGGTGTCATTCTAAGGGGATCCAGTATCTGTCTGCCTGGGATGACATGATTTACAGACCTTGATGCTTTGCCAGAAATGGCCTGCATCTGTCACCCTGGGGTTCCAGATACTGGCCAAGGCTCTTACCACCCCTATAGTGTCTTTTTAGGCAGTGTTCCAAAGACCAAATTACCACCGTAACGGCTACAAACAAATGCAATTTGAGGGTCATGCTGCTCAACGCTAGAAGTCTAAATCTCAAAATGCACTCACTCTAAGTACTCCTTAAAATGGAGAACATTGATATTTGTGGTGTAATAGAGACCTGGTTCAAGGCAGCAGAAAGCACCCCTTCACTACCAGGCTACAACTCATTCCACACCTTTCGGCCCCAGAACTTGGACTGAAGCTCCAAAGGTGGTGGTGTCTCCATATTCATAAAAGACGTGCACACCTCCAGACTGGTAGCCCAACATAATGCATCTGAGATACTTCAGGTGCATCTAACATTTGGTAAGACAGTGATTCAACTCATAGCCTGCTATAGGTCCCCAGCCATGTCCCAAGATTCACACTCCAAATTCCTAAGCACCCTGGAGAATATTAGGGTCCAACCTAACACTCTCATACTGGGTGACTTCAACTGCCCCTCCATTAACTGGGAAAACTACTCATGTACCAATACACTTGTCCAACATTTTCTGGAATTCATTAATTCCAATGCCCTGGACCAAATCGCTCTTACCCCCACTAAAGGTAGCAACATCCTTGACCTGGTCATTCCTAACATGGGCGACTCCTCCCTGGTTAGATCCAATCACAAGCTAATCACCTTGGAAATCCACATCCCTCCCACCCCCTCAACTAAGGTAACCACCATGAAAAACTTCTCCAAAGCTAACTTTGGACTCCTAAAAACAGAGGTGGCTAACTTCACAGCACCCATGGAAATGGAGAATAGTTGCATGACCACCATATCATACACCAATGCACTGTACAAACACATAAACAAATGCATGGATCTCGCCATACCCAACAGAACTAAGACTCTCTCTCCTCAAAAAAAGGAAGCCAATCTGGTGGTCCCCTGCCATAAACAAACTCTACAACAGATGGAGGAAACTGATGCGGAATAAGGTGAAGTCCCAAGACTGGAAAGACTCCCTTATCAGCCTCAGCAAAAGCTTGAGATCCCTCATCAAATCCTCTAAAGCTAGCTATGGAAACAGAATTGCAGCAGATAGTAAAGACAACCACAAGGCCTTCTATAGTTATGTAAAGAATCTCCATGGCAATACCTAGATTTGCTCTGAGCTACTGCACAATGGTATCTCCTATACTGAGCATATATACTGGCGAGCAGATTCAGTGCTAACTTTACCCCTGTGCCCCTGAAGGACCAATCACAATACCAGTAGATAGCCAGGCACCCAGTATTACTGCTGCACAGCTTAAAACACCACTGCCCAAGGCCAAGAATACAGCTTCTATGGGACCTGACAGTATTGCTGGCTGTGTTCTACATGAACTACAGAGTGAACTGACACCTCACCTGAGTGCCTCTTCAATCACAGCCTTACCTCAGGCTTTGCCCCCACTGAATGTTGCACTGCTACAGTCATCCCTCTCCACAAAGGAGGAGTGACTACAGACCCCAGGAACTATTATCTCATTAGCCTGATGAGTCAGATATGTAAAGCTATGGAAAGCATCATCATGGACCTAATAAACAAGGATATAGGGAATATCCAAACTCTGCATCCTACATAGTTTGGTTTTGTGAAGGGTAGATCATGCCTGCTCAACTTGGTTGACTTCTATGAGTCAGTCAGCAGACCTGTGGATGAAGGTAAGGTGGTTCATACAGCCTAACTTGATCTGGCCAAGGCCTTTGATACCATTCCCCACTCAGGAATCATAGAAAAACTTACTAAGCTAGGCATCGACTCCTATATCACTAGGTGGGTTGCACACTGGCTTACAGATAGAAACCACAGTGTGAAAGTAGCTGACTCCAAGTCAGACTGCTGACCAGTCATGAGTAGAGTCCCACAGGGTTCAGTGCTGGGTCTTCTCCTGTTTGGTGTCTACTTCTGTAAAGTCCAGGCCAACACGAAGGGTCTCTGGCTGACAAAGTTTACAGATGATTGCAAGTTTGGAGCTATTATTATCTCCCTATGTGATGCTGACATCCGACAGAAAGGCCTCAATGAGACCAACGACTGGTGTCAGAACCATGGCCTTAAGCTCAATGGCAAAAAAGTGTCTTTATCCCCTTTGGGAAAAACCCGGTTCCCTTGAATTACCACATTGATGGTAGTCCACTGAACACAGAAGATGTTATAAGAGATCTGGGGACACAGGTTGACAGCAACCTCTCTTTCAACCACCACATTGCCACCGTGGTCAGAAAGTCCATCTATGTGGCACATCTCATTACTAAGGGTTTTGCATCCAGGAAGGAAGAGGTCATTGTCTCCCTCTACTCTTCCCTCATTGGGCCAATCATTGAGTACAACGCCCTATTTGGCATGTACCTCACTAGACACATGCAGTAACTGGAGAGGCCACAAAAGTACCTCACAAAGAGGATCTTAGGCCTTAAACACTTGTCCTATATGGACAGACGTAAAAAACTGCAACTATTCTCTGTCTCATATCGCCTACTTAGAGGCGATCTCTGCTTGCCTTACAAAGCCGTGTCTGACCCAGCTCTGTTAGAAATGCTACAGCTAAAGAAATCCCAATCCCTCCGCACCACATGCTCCAGAGACCTCAACCTCACACCACAATCAACAGAACATGCTGGAGGGACAGGTTCATACCCCAGAGACTGCCCATGCTATGGAATAGACTTCCCATACATGTAAAGAAGAGCACCTCACTGCCCCTCTTCAAGAGTGGATGGGAAATAGAAAATTCACCCCAGGGATCACTCCAGTGGCTCTACTCAACAGAGGCACAGGGAACTAATGTCAGGTGGCACGATGCCAGGGTAATCCTATGGGCTAGGCTTGTAAAGGCTCCAGGGCCATTAGCCTAGTACATGCCTATGAACCTATGTTTTCATTACATTCAAGTACAATTAAGGATAACATTCTTTTAGTATCAGAATAAATATGTTGAATTCATGCCATAACTCTTTTGTTCTCCATAAGATAGCAGTTCCTCATTTTTTTTTTCTTTAAAGATGCAGCTGCTATTTATTTGTTGTCTTTACTAATAAGACAATTTGTAGCTTTTTCTAAGAAATTAATTTTTGTTGAAAGACTTCATCTATCTTATAGGTAAGTAGGTAAGTACTAGGCTAGCTGCCCTTATAGGTAAGTACTATTCTAGCTACCCTTGTGGGACATTTTGAGCCCAGTCAATTTCCCCACAAAGGTGAGAATCAAACCCTATACCTTGTGCATGTGAGGCATACACCTTATCTGCCAACCTCCAACCTCTTGCCCACTCCGAGCCCCCCAAAACAGGCTATAATGGGATTTGAACCTAGACATAAGAGAACAGCAGTGAATTTATCATATTGTTTAGCCGTTTGAATTAAGGGATCGAACAAGGATCTACCTTTAAATAAGGACCTTCTTTTATTTCCACGGTTTATTCCATTCACATTAAGAGACATTAAGCCCAATTCGTTAAAAGTTACATGAAATGTAGTAATTATATTGGCACTGAGCATCACCTCCAACATGATCACACCCTATTTAGTATTCATTAAGTGGCTCTACATGATGTGTAGTGCTGCCAAACAGATAAATGGTATACTATGCTAATGACAGCATAAAGAGTTGAACTATATGCTAATTAATTAATCCAATATGGTGGAGCTATTTATGAAGCTGTAAAGCAATCATGTGCACTTAGTGTAAGCTTTTGCCATGTACACCAAACCTTTTTGGAATAAAGGCAAAATTACACTTAAGGGGTTGCTGCTGTTATTATTATGTTGTATATGTGCAACAGTTCTTGCTGCTGCCAGACCTTGGGCAAAAAAAAAGAAGAAAGGTGTTTAGACCCCATTTGACTTATCATGACCTGCATGAAACAGAAATTGTTGAGAGATATAGGGTGGACAGGGAAACATTACCATGTCTAGGTGTGTACACCACAATCACTGACAGAGCAGTGGATGTAGTGTCACTGTAAAAGCAGGATCTTGCAAGGTCGCATCTGTTAATAACTGACAAAGTAGTGGCTTTCTTGCCTTGTGGATGGCCAATCTCCCGATAGACATTCCAACACAGAAACTTCCTGATCCAGTGTGTCCTTCATACTGTCTAAGGAGTTGCTCGCATGGTTCAGGGAGTCACTCATGTCAGAATGCTTGACATTTAGTAGTCACACAATCTCTGCCAGACATGGGCGGAAAGTGCCTGTGCCTCCACTATGGCCCTGTGCATGTGTGGAGAGAATGCCTCCTCCCAGCACACTTACCAACCTTCCTGTGTGTCAACATGCCCTCGTGATGGCTACTGAGAGAGGCAACTAGCTCTGCAACTGAAGTAACCACACTAGCCTGGTCAACTGAGTCAATCTCAACCTGTCCAATATTAGCGATCTCTGTGTCCTGGGTATACATAGTCATACTAACTGTGTCCAAAATATGGGCAGGTAATGTAGGAGTCCAAACCTTAGTGTCAAACTGACCCTCTGCACCCACAGACTGTGCTGATTCATCACCATCATCATCTGGGGCTACCTCATTGCAAATCTCAGGATCACTTATGATAACAAGGAATAAAAAACAAACAGAAAAATTGAGAATAATGATTACAAATTTTCCTTATAATAAAAGTATGTTAAACTTCTGAACAGAAACTGAGGCTACAAAACATTTACTGTCATATAGACCCTAGTCTACCTAAAGGAGTAACAATAAACAAATATGTGCTTACCATGTGCAGGTGGGCTGGAAGCCTGCAATCCAGGAGTGCCTGTATTAGAGGAAAGGAAAGAAGTCTGTCAAGTATCACAAAGCAAATGAAACAAAAAAAAAGAACATTCCCCTTCACAAGTACAGATTAAAAAGATTGTGATAAAAAATGTAATGAACAGTTGACTGTTCCCCCCAACCCAAATTAAACTCCATATCCTGTCTCAGGCAGAATGCCCACCTCATCCTCTCCCTATGAAGTTATGTCATGAGTTATAACAGTTTGGTTTTAATTCTCTAATGATGCATTTATAATTGTTATTGTTAATGCAGCAACGTATTACAAATTTCAAACCTGTGTTATATCCATTACAGAAGTGTTATAAGACCTATGTCAATAACTGAGTTTTTAATATGGTTATTTTTTGTTTGAGGGCTGGGGAGGAGATTTGGGGGGCCTAACTTAAGAGTAGTCATAGTGAGTACTTGACACGTAGAGAGTTTTGTGTGCATTTTGGATACATACAGTCACAGAGAACTGCACTCACAGCTATCCTGTCTGTGTATTATACGTGTAGGTATTTTTGCCAGTTTTCTGTTTCATCTCAAAGAGTGATATGGCATCCTATTTCATCTCATAGTGTGAATGATGATGCCTGGGGGGTAAAACCAGTCTGTGTTTCAGCCAGATCCTTGCTTTTTTCATGTTGCTCAGATGTTCATTCTGGAGTAAAGGAATTTAAACACATTACATTCATGTGTTTGTCTTTTTCTTGCCCTAATTTAAAAATATAGGGCTTGGTGGATTTATTTCTTGAGTGCTGGATTTTGGGACTGTGTATTTGGTGTTTATCCGAGCACCATTTGAAATGTTGTGTGCACCAGTAGATGTGTGTGTTTGGAATATAAATATATATATAAGTTAGGGGGTATGGGACTCTTGCTGTGATATCTGGGGTGCAGGGGGCTTGCTTCCTTGCAACAAACACCTTCAAAAGTAAAGAGCAACATTTGACATTCATTGTCCTTGTGTTTTCATGTTTTTTTGCATCATTTTGGGTCTTGTTACTATGAGTCTTGATATTTCATAGGGAGCCAACTATGTGTATTTGTATTTTAAATGTGTTCTCTTTTGTCATGATAGCCTAGAACTATTTATTATGTGCTTGTAATCTACCTTTGTGTTACTACAAGTAGGGTGTGACTGAAAAAAGGTCATTAGGTGACCAGATAACCTATCATTAAATAAATTAAAAAAAAAAAAACAAATAAAGCAAATAAAAGTCATTGTGAGGGAAGGTATTGGGGTAATAATAATAATAATAATAAGCATGTAACTAATGCAGCTAACTCTAGATTTAATATAGTAGCATTGATTTATGTCAAGTGATTTAATGTACACACCAAAGGAATTCTGATTTATATTTATTGTATTTGAGTCCACTCCCCCAGGGACTCTGCTGAAAATAAGCTGGTTCCACGCCAACTTTTCCTGGTAAGCACAAACAAACAGACAAAAAACTGAATAATCTGCTGGATCCTGATGTTGCTGCTAGAAGAAACTGTCTAACTGTTGATTACAAAATCTTGCTGTGTAGTACCAGAATAGTAAGGGTGGCCTAGAGACATTCTGACATTCTAGGCATGATACACCAGTGTAGCATGTCGAACAGCTCTGGGTTTGACATGGCCTTGTATGTTAAGCAGAGATCACCTCTGAGTAGACGATATGCGACAAAGTATAGCTGGAGTTTTTTAAGGTGGTCAGTGTAGGACATCTGCTTTAGGCCTGTGATTCTTTTAGTAAGGTATTTCTGCAGCTTTTCCAGTTGTTGCAGATGTCTTGAGAGGTACATACGAAACAGGGCGTTGTATTCTATAATGGGTCTAATGAGGGATGAGTACAGTGGGACAATGACCTCCTTTTTTCTGGATGAAAAGCCCTTAGTGATGAGGTGTGCCAAATAGAAGGATTTCCTGACTGTTGTGGTGATGTGGTTATCGAAGGTGAAACCACTGTCCACCTGTGTCCCTAAGTCTCTTATCACACTTTCGGTGTTTAGTGTACTGCCACCTATATGGTAATTCACGGATACATGTTTTTTCCCAAAGGGGATAACTATACATTTCTTGGCATTGAGCTTGAGCCCATGGCTCTGGCACCAAGCATTTGTTTCTATAAGGCCCTTTTGTAGAGTATCCATATCATTTGGGGATTAACTAGTCA